>NC_087211.1:80002234-80028723 GCF_015104395.2 Macrobrachium nipponense | reverse complement strand
TTATTTTATCATCATATGAGATCATATCTACGAATGTTGCTTAGTAAAGTGAAGCTGAACTAACCGTTTTCGTTATATACATATATCTATGAAAAACACAAGAGGTATTGTAATTAATCTAAATAAACTGAATTTAAGTAATACTATATGCTACACTGAAACATTATAACTAGAAGAGATAACAAAATATGTTTATTGATAACCCTAGCATAGCCTTAAAATCCAATAGGCCTCAAACAATTGTTTATCCTAAGCCCAAAATTGTATACAAACCGACACTAACTATGTACCCCATTACAACAGCATACTCCATGATAAAATTTCTACCATACACCTACAAAGTCCCTTTCAATTCAACTTGTCAAAATCATTGCAAAATAATGGTTCTCATAAACTTCTGAAATTTGCAAAAAAAAAATAAATAATCAGCCTGGGGCTAGAAAATATTAATTTTAAATCATAAATATTAATCAGATAAGTGGAATGGAATGCAATATAAAATTTAGGACAAAGGCCCTGGTTGTAGTATGAAACAATTGATAGGAGATACTATAAACAGAGGTACAGTAAAAGGAATTGTACGCCTCTCTTTGACACTTTACCATTTCTGATCCCAGTTTTTATTGTATCTTCTCACTTCCACCACTTATCTATGTAAAGGAGGAAGAGAATGGAATATAAAATTTCAGCCCAAAGACAAGTGCTGGAACCTACGAGGTCATTCAGTGATGAAAGGGAAATTGAGAGTAAAAAGTTTGAAAGGTTTAACAGGAGGAAAACCTCGCCGTTACGCCATAAAACAGTTGTTACGAAAGGGTGGAAATGGACACTTTCATGTTTAGGGTAGTTTAGGCAAGTTCAGAAAGGGCCTTATGCCACAACGTGGTTCTAAACTCAGGTCCCGACATTCTAACATTTCTGCCAACGTTACCCTTACTTCATGTCAGGAAGTGCTATGTTAATAGTTACCAAAAAGCTGTAATTTTGTCTTAATACATACATAAAGGTACAGTAAAGCAAGCAAACAGACAAATTTTTAATTTATTTATAAAATGTGACATAAATAATATCGAACGACTTCAAAAGCGTCAGTGGAAAATCTCATATAAAGTAATGATACTTTGGAATACCTGCATTTGAGTGATTTCTAGATAGCTAAGGAGACTGGATTCAATTCCTAATGCACTTTTACTTAGAGGTATGCAGCCTGAGAAGTGTCATGAGCTTGTATAGATGAATCAGTCTCGTCCTCCGTCGTGATCAAACTGGGCAAAGTTCCGCTCTCTCTGATGGAAGCTCCTTCCTTGATGGTTACTTCCGAATTATTGCCATGTGATAAAGGCCTATCAATCTGGTTTGACCCCACCGATAACTTCAGTTTCTTGCTTGCAGAACGAACCTGGAATTGATCAAAGCTCAGTTATCAGCCTTTAAGTCTTTGAATAGAAAGGTTTGTGTATTGCAAATTTTTTCCAATTCCCATCCCAAGAAAACCCCCTTTTTCACCCAGTCTTTAAAATTGCAAATAAAATTATATTGATCAAAACCTTTTATAAATGCATTATTGGTTTTATTAAAAAACTACTTTCACCTTTTACAAAAAAACAAATAATAATCACTGTGAGGTTATCCACCTACCATGGAAAATATAAGTAGATCACTACAGTACTTGAAACAGTGAAGTGTTTTTATATAAAAAAAAATTTCTTATTCACACTAATTGCTAAAAATTAACCCATTTTTCTGCATTGTACATGTGCCCAACATTCAAATTATCTTGAAGTAAAAAAATAATCAGTACTATTGCACAGGTGCAGGCAGTGAGCAAAGTCGTTCTTCAGATGTTTGATTCCCTGAGCTGACTGAATGGGGCTGGGAGGTAATTTTATACTAAAAAATTCATCTAGAAAACAAATCCTTTACTTATCATTTGCTCAAACATCAGGTTTTTTAATTATGTCTTTTAATGTTATGTGTTCTTATAGACAATATTTGGAACAGGAGTCACTGAGCCAAGTCATATACAAAACTGAGCCTCTATATAAATATAATTTTACAAATACTATGGGGAGCAAGCACACCAAATTATCAATAAACAAAAATAAAAATGCAAACATAGAACCAAGGATTTTCAAATATATAGGCTCAGTCCTTCTGTTCTCTACATCAACTACATTCCAACTGGTGCAGCTACTGGACATATACCCTTCAATACAACTTTAAACATCATCCAGTAATAAAAATGCATTCTTGCTCTTTTGTCTTGAATGTTTAAAAAAAGCCACTGCAGAGAACCAAGTTCAATTGAATAATTATAAAACAGGAGCTTTCCACCTTCACTAGGGTCATATTCAGCTGTTCTAAACTAATTATAAAGTTTTTACAGAAAAATAAAAAGTCAACACGAAAACTACCAAAGAGAAATTAAAATGAAAACTATCAATCTGGGGGTCTTCCTTGACTATCATGAATTCTTGAAGGTCAAAGGCTCCCATTTTATACTTATTCACTTGAATTTGGTTTTTTACTATGGCTTTTTTCTTAACCAATAAACAGTATTATGCTGCATTACTATCAACTAACCTGAGAGTACTGTACATCATCCACCAATACCGTAACCTGCATATCCTTCGAGTTCTTGGCCTCTTTATCTTCGTCAGCATACACAACGATGTAAGTGTCTTCGGAATTAACATCTTCCGCTCCAATTACTGATATAAACGGAGAGGTAGCTGCAGTCACACCATTAGCTTTGCCTTTGCTTGCGTTTGACATATCCGAGGCAAGGAGTAGTTCCAAATCACTGTGCCTTTCAAGAATATGGTTTTCTATGGCTGTTCGTCTCATAAAGCCCTCGCCACAAATCTGTAATGTTGAACTGAATATAGAATTTAGGCCAAAGGCCAGGCACTGGGACCAGTGAGGTCATTCAGTGCTGAAGCATAAATTGATAGTAAAAATTTGAAAGGTGTGACAGGAGGAAAACCTTGCAATTGCACTATGAATCAATTGTTAGGAGAGGATGTTAAGTAAGAAGGAAGAAAGAGAGCATACAAGGAGGTACAGTAAAAGGAACAAAAAGGGTTGCAGTTAGGGGCCGAAGGCAGGCTGCAAAGAACCTAGAATAGCTAGAATAGAAGAAATGGTAGACATTACTACATTATTGTGCTGTTGTTCAAGGAGTTACAGAATAGTAAATCATACTTTAGCCTATTTTGAAATATTTAGTTAAAGCTTATGGCATAATGGTTATCCTAATACATATTTTTGCAATGGACTGAAAAACATAAAAGAATAACTTACCTCACACTTAAATCTTTTATTAGTTGAATGAATATACATGTGGGTGCGCAAATTGGTTTTCTTATTAAAAGCCCGACCACAGACAGGACACTTGAAGGGTTTTTCCCCTGTATGCGTTTTCATGTGCTCTTCTAACTTGGCTTTGCTTATGAAGTACTTTTTACAAACGGTACATCCAAAATCTCTGATATTATAGTGAGCGTACTGCAGGTGTTTCGAGACAGAGGAGCTGGTGGCAAAACAGGAATTGCAAACGGTGCATTTATAAGGCTTCTCTCCCGTGTGCGTTCTTTCGTGATTTTTCCAAGTGCTGTACTGCTTGAACCACTTGGGGCAGTAATTACAGCCGTAAGGTCTTTCGTTCGTGTGCACCCTCATGTGCGTCCACAGGTATGCTTTGCGGCTAAACTGCTTGTGACAGATGGTGCAAGAGGTTTTCGTTTCACCACTGTGACTCTTCATGTGCAGAATCAAGTTCCTCTTGTCGTTGAGCACCTTGTTGCAAATCTCACAGAAAAAGGCGTCACTTTTCACCGAATGGCAATTTCGCATGTGAAGACCTAGGTACTTTTCCAGCTGAAAAATATAAATGGCTGTGTTTAAAATATCCATCCATTTTCATGGAAAAATTCATGAAATATCAAAGGAACAATGGCACTGTTTCAGACATATCAAAGGTACAGAATATCAAGGGCTATGGTAACCCTCTGAAATTTAGATGATGTCATTTGCTGTCTTGCAAACTGACATAATCAGCGAGGTTTTACTGATGCCATTTGAAGTCATGCAAATCTTTAACCACTGAGATTCTGATGACTGCAAATGGGAACCATAAAATTTTTTTAGCTGTCTTCAATGCCCCACTTGATTTTCAATTAAATTTTTTTACTAATATACTACATTAAAAGTAAAAGAATTTAGCTTAAAAATAACACAGTAAGAAACATTATATCACAAAAACTAAATTTATGGTGAGCAACAAAAGTACTGCCCATAGTCTAATTTGCCAAAGGAATCTCAAATGGTAAAAATAAAATAAAAAAAAAGCTAAAAAATTAACAAGTCACTTAAAGGACACTAACTTGTACAAAACTGGTATGGGATATCCAGTATCATACTTCCTATTTCAACCTGTCACTCTGAAGATAATATTTCAGTATTCTAGTATCCATTTACCTTGAACGACTTGTCGCACAGCAGGCACGTGTAAGGAGTAACGTCGCTGCCCTTGGTTTCACAAGCTTCCAGGTGGGCATCTCTGTAACGCTTCTGGGAAAACGAAGCATCGCACAGGTGACACGTGTACTGAGTCGGTTCCTTCTTTTCTTCCATGTGGGCGATGTGCATGTGTCTGTAGAGCTGACTGTGCATGCTGAAGGATTCACTACATTTCTTGCATTTGTAGGGTTTTGACTTCAGGTGTACCTGAAATGGAACAGTTTTAGATTCTGAGAAGACAGCAAATACAAAAACATGACTATTTTGGTATTTTGCATTTCTAACATGAAAACAAACAACCCCTTTTGCAAAATAATAAGACTTCAATATCTTAAATCAAAGACTAAATTACAATTTTAAACAATATTGACAGTTTTTTTTTATAGATCTATAGTTTACAGAAGTCAACTTGTAAAAGATAAAAATTGGCCACTGTCTGTAAGAGAGCAAATGTAATGTACTTACAATGCATATACTTGTTTCATGGTGTTAAACTCTACAGATGATCACAGAATATTTTTAGTTTACATAATGATAAACTACAAAAATAAATTGTTAAAAATGGAAGGTTTTCATACAAATGCATTCTCAATCAACAGGGTAACAGGATGCAATGGTATGGAATGAATAGAATAAAAGAACTAGGGCAGAAACCAAGCACAGGGACCTCCGGGATCTTTCACGCTGAAAGGAAAACAGACAGTAAAAAGGCTTTAAAAGTTAACAGGAGAAAAACCTTCTAGTTGCACTATGAAGCAAATGTTAGGAGAGGGTGGAAAGTAAGATGAGGTACAGTAAAAGGAATGAAACAGATTGCAGCTAGGGAGCAAAGGGACATTGCAGAGAACCCTAAATAATGCCTATAGTGAAGCTCATGAGGTGCACTGGCAACACTAACCCCCAACGGGGTAAATTCACATTATGACTTTAGTGGAAGTAATGGGTCTGGAACCCTATACATGATCTAAACTAACAAATACATTAACTTTAACAAAGAGAGTGCCCTTGGAGGAAAACAAAAACATCTTTTTTCTAGTTGTTTTTTATATTCAGGACCACACAGACCTCATCTTCAACCAATGTGTACATATGCTAAGAAAAAAAGTTTAACAAGAGAACTTAACATCGCAAAAAACAACACCTACTCTGTTGTAGTGGCCGATCAGGTCTCTCTTCCTCACGTAAGACGCACTGCAGTGCTCGCAGGAATAGCTCTGACCACCGTGAGAAGCAGCATAATGATCACACGCACCACGCTGAGTTGAAAATCCTTTGTGACAGCTACTGCAAACCCACGGTTTTGCAACATTACCTTCTAAGCGGTAGCTCATCATGTTCCTCTCCTCTCGAATTCTGGCACGCTTCTTCCCCTAAAAGTAGGAAAAATACATATTGAACAGAAAGATCTAGTAAGTTGTAATTCAGGGCTCCAGCATCTAGCTACAAACAGATTATGTTAACATTTCTAAAGGAATTGACTGCAACTTCAAAATACTGAACGATTTAAAAAAGAAAAGGAACTCACACCACAAAATATTCCAACCTACGGAGAGATGGCCAGGGTTTATAACAGTTACATAAAACCTATGTATACTAATTTATACAGCACAAACATGGGAACTGCTTGGGAATCAAGAGGAGTTTCTGTTTAGGTGTGATGGCAGAATTTTTTTATTCAAGGTGACAGGAAAATGGGAAGACGGTATTACAAATGAAGAATTGAGTGAGAAATGAGGTGTCAAGAAGCTGGGAAAAAAAACCTACTGAAATCTACAATATTGCAAAGGCTTGGACAAATGATGAGAAAGGATGAGGAACAGCTGGCAAAAAAGCAATAAATATGGAAGTAGCAGGATGAAGACCAGTGAGAAGACATATGAAATCACAAGGATAGTGGACAGACGATGACCAAAACCTGACAGCAACTCAAGCAGAAAAACACAGGAAAGCCATGAGTAGAGAGAACTTATTTTACGCCTAACCCCATAAAGAGGGAAGATGATGTAAAAACTGTATAGTAATCATTCTTGATGATGATACAATTACCTATAAAACTTAGTTTGGCATACAAAAATGAAATGACAAAATGACATACTAATTCAGCAACAGTTGACAAAATAATGAGTACTGTAGGGTATTTACTAAATATATACATGGACATTCCACCTGTGAGCAAATACATCGTATGTTAAAAACCTACTTAGTAGCACTGGCCTCTTTCTCAACTAATCTTTCCTAGAAAACTCAAATGGAAATAAAAACATTATCCTGTTACACATCCTCAAATATTCAAAATGAAAATAGAAGAAAATATCTTACCACAAGAGGTTTCTGCATCGGTTCATGAGAAACTTTGGAATTTTCTTCTTCTTTTGCCTCAATATCCTCGCCGAATGTTTCAAAACCACTGTTAGAATCCATCTTATTTCCAATATCTTTCAAACCCACGTCTTCTTTCTTTGCATCCAAGTCTTTCAAAACTTCTTGAATATGACCAAGCGGGGCCATGCAATCTCCTTCATCAGATTTAACTTCTGTTTTGTTAACAAACTTTGAAGAATTGGAAGGTGCATGGTCTGAATGCAAGTCAGGTAAGACTTTCTCCTGACAGACTTCCTCTGAAGCATCCTCCCCTCCAGGACCCTCGTCGGAGTTTCCTTTATACGACTTCTTTTGGGAGGCTTCGCCGTCAACTTCTGTTAAAAGCTGGTGATGAAACAGTTCAGGATCTAACTGATTATCTTTTTTAGGTTTAGCAACGGGGAGTAAGAAATCATCATTCAACTGTTCTTCCGCATTTAAGGGATTACCCTCATCTTCCGTCCAATTTGGATTACCAGATTCGGGAATAACTGATTCAAGCTCCCGATGAAAAGGCTCGCTTTTAATGTTTGCTCCTTTGATGTCCTGTGACCTTTCAACTCCATCGTCTGCTATTTCCTTTTTGACACTACTTAAATTGACTGGTATTTTCATGACACTTTCCTCAGGACTTTTGTCTCCATCAACTTCCAAGTTTTCTGTATTTGAGACGTATTCAGTCTCATTATTAGCGGAAAACTCGTCATCGTCATCATCACTTAAAAGCACAGGGGCAAGTTTTTCTCCTTCTGTTTTATGTTTGCGTTTTCTTTTAGCAGGCTGAATTATCTCCATTATTTCAAAACTCTCTCTTACGTACTTTTCAGTATCGAAGCATCACTGAGAATATTGAGAGATGGATCAGTTGAGGCACAATCTTTCCTGAGCTTGCAAAGTAATTGTTCCCCTTTTTTATCATCATCACCATCAACTATAAATTTATTTTCAGCACAAGCAGACGGGCCCTCTGCATTCCCTTGCAGACGTGACATAAGATCACTCTTCATCGACAAGAGCTTCTCTTCCATGTCTGTGATTTTATCAATGAGCACAGAGCACTTTTTACACAAAACCCAAGGCCCTACAAGGGACTCGTGATTAAGGGCACATGGAAAGAACTTCTCAAACTTTTTCAGCGCTTCCGACTGGTCAAGCTTCGAGATATTTTGGAACAACTTACAAGATTCTCTAAAGTCGGTTTTCGTGTATGCCTTGCAGGCAATGCACAATGGCTTGATAACCTGAGATAAGTTCATGTATTCATCGAGGACAATCGTGACGTTTTCGATATTCTCTGTAATGTCAGGAGGCTCTGATTTGATCTGGACTCCCTCGTTAGTATCATCACAGCATGACTGTGACTCTTTTGTCTGCTGAACTTCTAGTGTATCTTCTTCTTCCCTTCCCAGAGAATCATCAGTTTTTACTCTGACAGGCTGTGATGATTTAACTTGGTGATATACTTCCTTATGGGCATCAAGATCTGCACTGTTTGAAAATAACTTGAAACATAAATAGCATCTGTGGGTTCTGTATCGACCCTGACTACGGCTTCGAGTGGACTGTTCTAGGGCCATTTTCTTGATTTGTTGACTATAATGTTTCGATTCCACTTTGTATTCTAAATCCCTTTTTTTGTTATGATCATTCTTTCCTGATTTCTTTTTATTAGAAATGATATCAGCAGGAGTCTGATAAGATATACAGTTGTCTTTTTTATCAAGGCCTTTAGGAATTTTCACTGGGTAATCACAGTCAACATCATCCATGTAGTCAAACTTCGCATCAGGCTTGGAAATGCAATTTGCAATGTGATCCCGGAAGAGTTTTGGCGACGCATACTTCTTTCCACAGCTACTACAAATTTGTGACTTTTTATGGACCCTGCAGTGCTTGAAGAACTCTTTCATGAGTGAACAGCGAAAGGAACAGTAACGGCACTCGAACGAACTCTCTTCGCTGTGGACTTCTCTGACGTGATTTCGCACATAGTGCTGATTCAAGAACTTTTCTCCACAGATGTAACACTCGTCGTCCCATTCCTCGTGGAACCTGCGCCGGTGAATTTTCAGGGATCTTTCCGAATGTAGTACAGTCCCACAATCTTCACAGGAATACAGAGTAAACCTGAAAAAGGAAGGGGAAAAAGATAGGGAAAACTAGTCACCGTATAGCAATACGTAACAGAAAGTTACTGAACAGTTAAAAATGTGTTGTTGTTTAACCAAACACTTTTTTATGTAATTAACATGGAGCACAAATTTCCATTTGTCATCCAAGGAAGTATTTCCATCTGATATTTTATTGTGATTATTACAATTGCGTTTCGGCAAGGAAAATATAAACACTGTGATTTCAGTTAGAAAAATACAATGCAAATCGAGAGTTTGTCAAAAGAAAATGCATTGCTTCATCAATGTAGCAAGTATTCAGAGATGTTGAATGCAGCAAGTAGAAGTGAGGAAGATATAACTGCCATTTACTTTGGAAAGTGCGAGCCTACATTCCAAACTTAAAATGTACACATTTCTCCTTGAATGCCACAGTGGTCCAAATATGTACCATTGTACTCTAAGAATATTACTTAGTTTTAGTTCCTTACCTTTTCTTGACATTTGTGGGGTTAAGTTCTTTCTCTTGATCCACTGGCCTCAGGACTTTCAACTGAAAAGCAATATAAGATTGAGTGTTCCTATGTATATTTCCAAGCAACAACTTGAAGTTCTCCATAATGCTGGATAAAGTTGAATTTACATTGAGGATGAGTTTCAGGCTTTGGTATAAATACACGGAATATAAAATAAATGTGCAAAAAATAAAAAGATCCTATTTAGACTCACTGTTTCAGATACATTCAACAATGGCAACCTACCTGAATGAACCTACTTACCCATGATCCAAACGATGAAGCAATGTTATGCAAAACACTTTTCTTTCCAGGGGACTCGTCTTTAGTAACAGACGAGAGACTGTAAGCCATCATCTCCCCTTTGTTAGTCTGTATCACGGATCCTTCAGCTAAAGTGGTTGGGAGACTGTCCACTGTAAAGAAAATTGGAGAATACTCAGTGTTACTGACATTTGGAAGACTATCCCCTGTGAAAGAAATCAAGAATAATCAGTGTTTGACACTGGAAGACTACCAACAGTAAGAGAAATCGAGAGTACGTACTCAGTTTTATTGACACTGGAAGACTATCCGCTGTAAGAGAAATTGAGAATATGTATTCAGTGTTACTGACACTGGAAGACTATCCACTGTAAGAGAAATTAAGAATACTCAGTGTTACTGACATGTATCTGTGTCTACTGTAACATTGCATGAGTTTTCACCGAGGAAATATGGCAGATAATAAACACTCAAGCAAGTTCTTGCTTTCTAGACATGGATGTCGATCAACTACAGATACCATGATTATGTAAATGTAGTATTACCTTTAAATGAACAATAAATAATCAGTGCTTTAATAAATGAACAGCTGTACATAGCTTTAAGCACATTAAAATATAAAACTTTATTTAAAAAGGCTACGAATATGAGATTTCCTAATAACTTCATCTATGATATAATACACCACCTGGTTTCATTAAAAAATGTAATTAAATTTGTAAGAGCTTAGAAAAACATTGTTTTTTAAAAAAATTTTCACTTCCAAACTACAGTAATACTTTGCCAAGTATATCCTTTTCCTGTATCCACACTATGTCCTAAGCCACAGACTTTTCAGTACAAAGGGTATATGTACTGCTTTAAATAAACAAAATTTGTGAAGTGTAAATAAGAATGAATGTTGCATGGATGATGCAAAGGCCGAGTGCAGGGAAAACACTAATAGTTCTGGAGTGCATGTACATAAAATTCCTCATACAATAGCCTTTGTTCAACTAGGAAAAGCTCAACACTCCGCATAGGCTGACGAGTGTTGAGCAAACACTGATCATTCTGGAGTGCTTGTGAAACTACATTACCGCTCCCATAACCTTTGCTCTGCCAGTAATCATGGTACTCTACATATGCTGACTGACTTAATCAAGGTGGTTGGTACAGTTTTATCAAGCAACTCCATTGTGTTGTTACCTAATCAACATTAATTTGTCATGAAGTAAATGTGCTTTGTTTCACATGCAGTGTTACCAAAAAAAAATAATTCTCAAGAACTTCTATGCAAATCATTTCAAATTACTTACATGTGCTACTATCTCGCAAAGGCAGTCTTGGTTTAGTCTGGGACATCAACTTCACATACTGCCTGCCGCCAGCAGAAGATAACGACGGCTTCCTATGAAGACTTGTTCTTACTATAGGCCTGTTTATCTTCGAGGACACATCGGGAGCTTTGGAAACGGAAGCGTCGTCTTCTATTAGTGCGACATTCAAAAAGATATTTGGGTCCTTGTCTTCTGGCAATGGTGCCCCTTCTTCTGGTTCCTTGTTCATGTGCTCGTTTATGCTGGAGATGGTTCCTGGGCCTTTATATACAGTCTGAGGCGCATCCAAGGACTCCCTAAAATCAATGAATCTTTCAGAATAAACTACCATGAAAATACATGAAAATACTATATTAATAAAAAATGTCGAAACTTTAAAATAAAATTTAATAGAGTTATTTCTTCTTTCCTTGATACATGCTCCTAATGAAAATATAACATTTTGTAATTTTTGACATAAAACAGTAAAGACGGCACAAACACTATATTAAACATATGAAATGTTTACAACTACATGGAGTACAAATATGATATGTCCAGTTTTTAATCCTCAAGCTTCTTCTAGAGATACGTGACTTCTATTCTCCATCTTAAAATGTAATGATTCTACCATTATCTGATAAATTCACAAACATAACATTCCCTTTACATACTTTGGTCTTTTGCAATTTTTGGCATTTACCATAGCAAATGTGATCTCATTACGTACCTGCATAATAAGATCATAATTATCATAACATCAATAATAATAATAATCATAATAATAATAATAATAATAATAATGCACTTGTATAGAGAATAAAACTGCTGTATAAATGCTGTTAATATATTTCTCTTTGCTGAAGTATCAACATTGGCCAATTATTAAGCAAAATTAACATAGACGAAAAACAAGTCACATGGAAAAACTGAGAAGACTTAATATAAGATTTGACCAGTGCAGCCAACTTTTTAACTGGACATGATTGAGAGTGAGTCTACTTCCTTCTAATAATAATAAAAATAATAAAGCATTGTCCTCCACAAAAAAATGATGAAAATGAACATTCAAATACCTAATCTGGAACAATTTCTGCAATCTCACCGTAAAAGGGACCCTATACGTATTGCACAGGAGATTACTAATTACGGGCAAACATAAAAACATTCCAACTCACCCGTTGTCTTGAGTCAAATGCCGGTCAGGGGTATCAATCAAAAACATATCTCCGCCACTACAGTCACCGACAACAAAAATCTGCATGTCTTCATTCGCTGCCGTTCCTAAGTTGCTGTTAAAGTTTTCTCCAGATGAAATCCCCTCCAAGGACTGTGGGACCCCTTCGGCTGATTCTTCATTCACATCGCCAAAAGTTTCTAAGACCTGTGAAGGTAATGTTGCATCAGCTAGATTTCCAATGAGACAAAGTACAGACACCACCCTACTTACGAACAAGTTACGTTCTTGGTGGCCATTTGTATGTTGAATTATTTGTAAGCTGGTTACTGCACTCTCCATGCCTATTTAAGTACAGTATGATGTATTAAATTTATACAGTACTGTACGTCTTTCCATCCTAAAACACAATACACTGTACTTACAGAACTGTTTGCACAGAATAAGTGTGCAAAACAAAATCTGAACTTACAGGTGGCAAAGGGAAGCGCTCTGAACACAATCATAATTTACGATCCCATTTGTTTGTAGCTCTACATGTTTTAAGTTGAAGTTCAAAAGTAGGGTGGTGTCTGTATGCAATACTGCTTGCTTATAAGACAACATCTTTTATTCTGGACTGCTTTAGATGTACTCTGAATAAAATAATAAATACTATTGGGACTCCTGTGTGGTGTCCTTTCCCTACAAATGTAGTAAGCCGAAACTTCTACATTTACAAGAGAAATTTTGAGTTGATGAGATATCAAAAATCATCCCCATATTCTAAGGTTATGTAAAAAAAATATAATAGAATATTTCACAACAAACTAAGGATGAAATAACCAAAAATTCTCACAGAACACACCATAGAAACATGTTATTGTTATTATACAATTAAGTTTGTTCATACTTACCATGGCAGAGACTATACACTAGCTGTATTCTCTGACGTCCGACAGACAAATTTCAAAAACTCGCGGCACACGCCAGTGGGGCGGGCCAGGTGGTTATATGTACCCCCCCCATCATTTCCCGACCGCTGGGAGGCGGATATCAGGAACCATTCCCATTTTCTATTCATATTTTTTATTAATGCCTCTGTCTCCTGAGGGGAGGAGGGCGGGCACTTTAATTATATATATCTGCCAGGTAAGTATGAACAAACTTAATTGTATAATAACAATAACATTTTGTTCATGCCACTTACCTGACAGATAATATATAGCTGAATCCCACCTTCGGATTTTGGGAAAAAAAGAGACCGAATAGGATTTTTTAGGAAACTTAAATTAAGTAGATGATATACATCTTGGTTCCTCACCTGTTTGCAAAGTAGACTATGTGATTACTGTCACGTAAGGCTGCTTTTGCTTAAAACAGAGTTGCCAGCCAGGTGGAGACCTGTAGTGCTGGTGCGCTCTGGGATGATCTGTCAACGGCGGGTGCGAGACCTCAACGTGACAAGACCATCGAGGCCATACAAATGAGGGCAACGAACAACTGACCACCACCTGACCAACTATTTCACAAAAAAACCCCTTAAAACTAACTAAAGGATGGGAGATCTTCACATAAGACTCACCACAACCTAAAACACAACAACCTAACCTAATCCTAACTAAGGGATTAGGGAAAGAGCTACTTCCGGACCCCAATACTGTGTCCGCAGAAACGTATGGCCCCCAGTGCATTACAATCGTCATAAATCGTTCTCACATCCCTTAGGTAATGTGAGGCGAAGACGGAGTTACTCCTCCAAAAGGTGCAATCAAGGATGTCCTTGATTGACATGTTCTTTGGAAGGCAAGAGAGGTAGCGACGGCTCGAACTTCGTGCACTTTTACTCGGAAGAGGCTCAAATCAGTCTTCTGGAAAGATGAATGAGCCTCCCGAATGATGTCCCTTAGAAAGAAAGCAACAGCATTCTTCGATAAAGGTAACTCTGGTCTCTTCACAGAGCACCAGAGATTACCTGAGGGACCTCTTACCTCTTTCGTTCTATGCACGTAGAACTTGAGAGCCCTGACCGGCACAGGACTCTCTGGTTCTTGGCCCACCAATTGACATACCCTTGATCTCGAAAGTCTTTGGCCAAGGGTTCGAAGGATTTTCATTCTTCGCCAAGAAAGTTGGGTTCAACGAGCAGACAGCATTGTCCCCTTTGAAACCCATTAACTTGCTAAACGCTTGAATTTCACTAACTCTCTTAGCCGTCGCAAGAGAAGTTAGGAAAAGAGCCTTCCTTGTCAGATTTCAAAGAGACGCTGCCTGAAGCGGTTCGAAAGGGCTTGACATAAGGAATTTAAGGACTACGTCCAGGTTCCATGATGGAGGTCTCATTTGAGGAACCTTCGAGGTCTCGAAAGACACTTTAAAAGGTCATGAATGTCCTTGTTGTCAGACAGGTCGAGGCCTCTGTGCCTAAAAACCGCTGACAACATGCTTTTATATCCCTTGATGGTAGGGACCGCTAATTTCTGCACATCCTGAGAAAGAGCAGAAAATCAGCTAGTTTGGTTCAACAGAGGTCGAGGAAGAGGAAACTCCTTCCTTTTTACACCATGCCCTGAAGGAAGCCCACTTCGATTGGTAAACAGCTCTTGTGGAAGCACGTCTCGCATGTGCGATTGCTCTCGCAGCTGCTTTCGAAAAACCTCTCGCTCTGGCCAACTTTCGATAGTCTGAACGCAGTCAGACCCAGAGCGGAGAGGTTTTGGTGAACCTTCGAAGTGAGGCTGTTTGAGTAGATCTTCCTCCAGGGTAATGTCCTTGGAAAGTCTACAAGGAAAAGACATGACCTCTGTGAACCATTCTCTCGCTGGCCACATCGGAGCGATCAGGGTTAACCTCGTCCCTTTCCGAGGCCGCAAACTTCCTCATGACTTCCCCCAGAAATCTTGAATGGTGGGAAGGCGTACAAGTCTAGGCCCGTCCAATTCCAAAGCAAAGCGTCTACCACGATTGCTTCTGGATCCAGGACCGGGGGGGAGCAGTAAAGAGGAAGTCTCTTGGTCCTTTGACGTCGCGAATAAGTCGCCACCAGTGGACGTCCCCACAACGTCCACAGGTCTCGACAAACGTCTTCGTTCAAGGTCCATTCTGTCGGTAGGACTTGTTCCCGAGACGACTGAGAAGGTCTGCCCCTGACGTTTTTTGCACTCCCTGCAATGAATCTCGTCAGGATAGTCACATTTCTTCTCTTTGCCCACAGCAGAATCTCTCTCGCTAGGGAAAACAACGTTCTGGAGTGGTGTTCCTCCCTGGTTTTTTAAATAAGCGAGTGCTGTGGTATTGTCCGATTTTATCTGAACAATCTTGTTCTCCAAACTCCTTTCGAAGAAAACTGCAGGGACAGAAATACTGCTGCCAGTTCTTTGACATTTATATGCCAGGCTACCTGTTCCCCTCTCCAGGAGCCTGACACTTCCTTCCTCCTAGTGTTGCTCCCCATCCCGTGATGGAAGCGTCTGAAAAACAACACTAGGTGGGGCGGGGCTCAGAAGACTTAGGGACACGCCCTCTGAAGCTTCTGAGGGTCCAACCACCATCTTAGATGGTTCTTGATCGGAAGCGATATTCTCAATATGGCATTGAGATCGTCCTTGGCCTTCCACTCGTCCGCAAGGAAAAATTGGAGAGGCCTGATGTGCAGTCTTCCCAAGGAAACAAACCTTTCTAGCGAGGAAATGGTCCCCAGCAGACTCATCCATTCCCTCGCCGAGCAAGTCTCTTTCCTTAGAAAGGCTGAGATCTTTTCTAAGCCTAGCCGCTGACGTTCCTGGGACGGAAACGCTCGAAAAGCCACTGAATCCATCTGAATCCCCAGATACACGATGGGACTGTGTTGGGTCAGATGCGACTTTTCGAGGTTGACCAGAAGTCCCCAGGGACTTCGCTAGGGCCAAAGTGAACTGCAAGTCCTTCAGACACTTCTCTCTCGACGACGCTCTGATCAGCCAGTCGTCGTAGGGTAACAAGGGAGGGAAACTCTTTATTCCCGAAGAGTGTAGCCACCTCGCTACGTTCTTCATTACTACTGTGAACACCATCGGAGCCGTGGTCAGTCCGAAACACATAGCTCTGAACTGCCATACTTTTTTGTCTAAGACAAACCTTAGATACTTTCTTGAAAGAGGGTGGATCGGGATGTTGAAAGTAGCGCCTCCTGCAAGTCTAATGACACCATCCAGTCGCCCGGTCTCAAGGCTCCCAGAACAGAATGAGGCGTCTCCATCGTGAATTTGGTCTTTTCCAGCGAAAAGATTGAGCCTGCTTAACAAATCTAGAACTGGACGCCAACCTGACGACTGCTTCGGTACTAGGAAGATTCTGTTGTAAAAACCTGGAGACCCCAGGTCCGCGACTTGTTCCACCGCTCTTTTGTCGATCATCTGCTGAAGGAGATCGAACAATACTTTCTTCTTTTCTCCCTGATAGTGGAGAAAGGTCTCTGGGAGTCGTAGAAAAGGAGGGAGGGGAAGATCTAAAAAGGGGTTGGGGATCTTGTACCCCTGCTCCCGAGCCACGATCTTGAGGGACCAAGAGTCCGTGTCTCTCTCTCTCCACGCTCCCGCAAAAAACTTCAGTCTGGCTCCGACTGGTGTCTGAAGGACATGCTTCTCACTTGGAAGGCTTTGGCTTAAAGGAAGCTCTTCCTCGTGAAAACCCTCTCCCTCGAGGAGCTGCTCTCGAGGGGGGAGCCCCACGAAAGGGCTTGACTTTCTTCGGCGGTCGAAACCGCAGCTGAAGAGGTTGAAGGTACGGCTGACCGTCTTGTAGACTGGGCCAAAAGGTCCTGAGTTTGCCTTCTCTTGCAAACTGTTCGTCAGGTCCTTTACTAAAGTCTGGGGGAAGAGATGGTTCGAAAGAGGCGAAAACAGCAAATCCGCTTTCTGAGCTGGAGTCACCGAACGAGCTGTGAAGTTGCACAGCAAAGCTCTCTTTTTTAATAAAGCCGTTCCAAAATGAGATACGATCTCCTCCGAACCATCCCATGACGGCTTTGTCCATACATGCTAACACGCTGGACAGCTCCCCCAGACTGAGAGATTCTGGGCTTCTCGCTTGCAGATCCAGAACTCCCAAACACCAGTCAAGGAAGTTGAACACTTCCAGCGTCCTGAGCAGACCCTTCAAATGATGGTCAGCTCCGTAGAGGTCCCAGGTTACTTTAGCAGAGGGTAAAAGCGACCTCCTCTGCAAATCCACTAGGCTGGAGAAATCTCCTTGAGCCGAAGAAGGGATACGAACTCCTACTTCATCTTTGGTTCTATATGCAAATGCCCCCTTTTCCGCTAAGTCTAGCTGGAGGCAAGGCGAAGGTCGTCTTGCCTTGATCTCTCCTTCGTACCATCCAATCTTTGGAGTTCTTAAAGGCACGTTTCGTGGAGAGAGAAGTTTTCATCTCTACAAACTCCGGGGTTTTTCCAGTTTTTGATGAAGAAAAACTGCGAAGGAGGAGACTTGGGAGCTGCAGGCTGAAACTTGTCTTCAAAAGAAGAACGAAAGAGTTGCACGAGGACTTTATAGTCCGAGATTGACGGGTGCCGCAGAAGGTTCCTCTTCAACAACGATTCAGCCGAACTACTTAGCTCTCCTTCTTCTCTAAACGGAAGAGGAGACCGTCTGTCCGAGGAGAGGGCGTCCTAATGTCGGGTCTTGGCTTGATCAAAGGACCCCTATCCTTGCTAGAGGCAGCCTTATTTCGGCTGTCTTCTCTATGACGCTTACTACTCGATGAAGGTAGAGCGTCCTGACGAGGACGAGCGTCCTTAGCGCCATCGCGGCAGTCTCACTTGCCAGAGAAGCGTCCTTACGTTTCTCAAACGAAAGGGAAGACCTTTTCGCTGGAATACGTGCCTGTGCGCGTAAACTAGCATCTGGGTGGGGGTACGACTTCTTGGTCGGAATCCCCAAAAACGTCTTGAAAAGCGCCTGAACGTCCTGGCGAGCTTCCTGGCCAAGCGTCCCTGGCGAGCGTCCTGTCTAGCGTCCTGGCGATCGTCCTGACGAACGTCCTGCCTACGTCCTGCAAGCGTCCTGACGAGCGTCCTGACAAGCGTCCTGACGAGCGTCCTGCCGAACGTCCTGCCAAGCGTCCCGCCTAGCGTCCTGCCCTAGCGTCCTGAACAGCGTACTGTCGAACGTCGTACAGAGCGTCCTCCTCAAAAGCATCCTGACGTAACGTCCTTTTAGAGGACGAACGAGATCGGCGAATCGCCGAAGGAGAAGCGATCGGCGAACGAGACGAAGTAGGTGAAGGTAGAAGGAGACTACTGCTTTAGTCCTCTTGACAGGCAGTCTAAGGTCCTTCCTCCGCTTAGGCTCGACTGCTGCTGGGCGAGTCCTCTGAGCCATAAGCGAGGATAGCTGGTCCTGAAGGGACAAAAGAATGTTTTTCGTTCGTCGGGGAAGAATGACAGAGGAAGCAGGACTGATCCTGTGAGAAGACGAGGGGCGAGGGGACGCCTCCTCCTTCTCACAGGTACAGCTACCTGCTTCTCAGGTATACGCGCCTTGTGACGCAACCCAGCGTCCTCATCAGAGGAGATCTTACCTCTTTTCTGAGGCGGAAAAGCGGCATACGCCGTCCTCCGACGACAGTGGCGAAAGAGGACGTGAAGCGTCTCCGCACGAAACGTCCTTTTCAAGGACGAGAGTCTCTCCGAGCGCTCCACCCCTTGCGCTGGGGAGGACGCTTCGGAGGACGAAAAAGCACTCTTTCAGGACGCGCGCTCGTGCGCGCTCCTTGGCAGCCTGGGACTTTGCTACAAGGCCTGCCGAAGGCACGCCAGATCGGTGGGAAGCCCCCGTAACCCTCTGCGGCTTTCGACATACTATCTCCCTGGGTCTTGGGAGTCTGATAGAGGTCTAGGCCTAGAGGCATTATGGGGCCGATCTGACACCCCCTCCCACAACACTGGGGGCACGATCACACACTTGCACCGAGCCAGTTTCTAAGGCTTTCACTTTGGTCTCCAGAGTGCGAAGAGACTCCAAAATCAGAGAGAGAGCATTCGCTTCTCCCGACACAGAATCAGAGCCCGAAGGCAACACAGGTTTAGGGGTTGTAAACACTACAGGTGTTTATGTAGGAGAGATGTTAGCCTTACCTTTGGTAGAACCACTCCTGGAGGAAGACCTCCTGATCCTATCGCGCTCCAAATTTAAGGCGATAGGACTCATATACTCTCCAATCATCATCGGTCAATTTCTACATTCATTGCACCGATTATCAATCAAACAATTAAGCCCCCTACAACTCATACATACTGTGTGGGGGTCTACCGATGCTTCGGTAGCCTCACCTTACAATCAGCCCTCACACACACTCTGAAACTCACAGCACTTGATCCAGACATATCTTATATAGAAAAGTCAATCCAAAATAAAAAAACGGTCCACTATCGCGCATGCCAATTCAACAATCCAATTCAATACCAAAAAAATCAATCAGATACTTAAAAGCGAGTCAAATTCCAAAAAATCCTGAGCAGAGGTCTGTAAACAGTTGTTTACCGACCGGCGACAGAAAAAAATATGAATAGAAAATGGGAATGGTTCCTGATATCCGCCTCCCAGCGGCGGGAATGGGTACTACCACCTGGCCGCCCACTGCGTGTGCCGCGAGTTTTGAAATTTCTGTCGGACGTCAGAGAATACAGCTATATATATATCTGTCAGGTAAGTGGCATGAACAAATGTAAGTTTTAAGACAGCCCTGATTCATATATGAACACCATAAGAATTACCTCTAGAAATAATGTGTATCAAATGTGACAGACAGTGTCACAACACACTTAAGCCTGTGGCATAGGGACAGCCTTTGGAAGATGTTAATTGTACTACCTGTTACCTTGTGGGGATATTGGACTGTAAAGCAGGCACAAGGAGAATAGCGAAAAAAAGAATAGTAACAGAACAGATTACAGCAATAATAACAAAAACAGATTGAGAGGGTTTAGACATATGAAAAAGGATGAGGAACACTCATAAAAATAGTACAGATTAAAGCAGCAAGATGACCAGTAGAACGATACACAATATAATGAAGAAAAGTGCACAGATATGACTTCGGCAAGTCGAGAATTCCGGCAGAATGTCCACAAAATACAAAACAGTGTTTAGGTAAAACAGCACGAGTAAACAGAATTGAATAGCATATAGACTTTAGGCCAAAGACCAAGCACTGGTACCTATGAGATCCTGCAGCAATGGAACAGAAATTGACAGTAAATGGTATGAATCAACTGTTAGGAGAGGGTGGAAAGCAAGATGGAAGAGAGAGAATATGAAAGGAGGTAAAATACATGGAATGAAAGGAGATGCAACTAGGGGACAAAGGGATGCAGTAAAGAACTCTAAGTAATGCCTACAGTGCACTGATGGCACTAACCCCCTTATAAGGACACCACAGGTAAAATAAAAGACTAGTAAACTATGGAAACAACCAAGTCTAGGAGAACATAAACCAATTCCCGTACCTGAATTATTTCGCCATTTGTCGTCTGAAGAAAATAATGAATTGGGGAGGTAGCTTCTGGTGTTGGCTGAATAAGACTGCTTTCACTGCTCTGTTTGGATGTTTCTTCCTCCTGCTCCACTTTAATCTTCTGCTCTTTGAAGCACCTTTTCATATTCCTTCCGCCTTGGTCGAGGGTCCTGACTTCCGATTCATCTGTTTTGATCGCTGAAAGTCAAGAAAAATGACCGAGGTTTCCTGAGCCAATAAAACAAAATACCAGTAGATTTAGGAGTACAGGCAGTCCCCGGGTTATGACGGGTTCAGCTTACGACGTTCCGAGGTTAAGGCACTTTTCAATTATATTCATCAGAGATTATTTCCAGGGTTACAACGCCTACAACGCTGACCTGGCAGAAGAAATATGACACCAAAAATGCAAAATAATCAATATTTGAAGGTTTTTTTAGATGAAAAATGCTATAAGAATGCAGTTTACATATCTTAGAATGGACCCAAAGCATTAAAAGTAAGGTTTTCTTAGGATTTTTTTACAATGTTCCGGCTTACGACGATTTTCGAGTTACAACGCGTCTCAAGAATGGAACCCCCGTCGTAACCCGGGGACTGCCTGTACACAAAATAAGATTTAATGTTTTTTGTTTTTTGGCCCAAGGTCAAGAGCTGGGACCTACAAGGACTTTACACGCTGAAATGGAAATTGAAAATACGAAGGTTATAAAGGTGTAATAGGAGGAAAACCTTGCAGTTGCACTTTGAAACAATAATCGTAAGCAGAATGTGAAAGATGGAAGAAAGAGAATATGAATGAAAGTACAGTAAAAGGAATGAAAGGGGTAGCAGCTAGGGGCTGAAGGGATGCTGCAAAGAACCTTAAATTAATGACCACATGCGCACTGCGTGAGGTGCACTGATGGCACTATCCCCCCCCTTCCCTCTCAAGTACACAAAATAAGGAAGCAATGTCAATTTTATTCAACAAAAACAGTTGAATATATATTTTACATAAAGTACTCATAAATAATTGATGCTCCCAAAACATTTAATTTAATTTCTACCTTACATCAGTTTTCACCTTAAAATCTGAAATACTGTACAACTTTTACAAATTTTAAGTTATCAGTCTGTAATCTACTTCAACTAAAATGAATCGTAACAAGCACGTCATTATTATTCAGAAGATGAACCCTATCCAACTGGAACAAGCCTCAAGGGGTTTGAAATTCATGCTTCCAAAGAATATGGTGCTCATTAGAAAGAAATAACAGATGGTAGTGAGAGCATAAAGCAAGTATTATCTATCTACTAGATTTGCTATCATTGACAGTTGTCCATTTCAGATAAAAGCTCCATTAAAGTCGTGCCTGTAATTGCCAAAACATCTGGGATTCCACAGGACACATGTAACTTGTTAAATAAAAAGAGCTGTAATGGGTGTGTAACAAACATAAAAAAAGATTTTTTGAACTAAATTTTTGAGGCAACAGTCTCCCACCTCAAGTTTTTATCAGAAAAATGCATACCTGATCTGTGGGTACTGGCGCTCCATTTTGGGGTGTTAGAAGACTTCCTTCATTGATAAGGCTACTTTGGGTGCTGTCAATACTAGCAGACTCCACTAACTGGTGAGAAAAACGAGGACACTAAAGATTACTTTTCACTGGATTTTCCCATCTTTCATGAACAACTCTGCCACTCACATATGGAAAAATGCAAAATGATCACCATACATCAAAATATTTCAAGAGCATCAAGTTTATCCAACCATGAATGAACATTTTATACATTGAAAAACTCTTACTTACAATACAGAATTCTGAAAATATAAATCTGACTTTTTCCACACAAGCCCATCCAACTTTGTTTGATTTGCATTCTTGGATTCTACCTTTCTGGTATTAAAGCACAAGTAACACAAAAGATTTACATCATGTATGAACACATTCTAGTACTACTGTAAAAGAACTCACCTGAACAGGGTCGCAAACAATTGAGACAGTTCCCGATTCGTCCACCTCATACTGTAACTGAGCTGACTCAATGAGGGAAATTAACTGCTTAACATCAGCCTCTTCCATCTGAGGTTAGCAGAAATTAATTATGTATTAATTTGTTACTGTGAAACAGTAATAAATAAATTGATGATTTTTGTTTACAACCCAGGGTACTGAATTGGTAAAGTACAGATGCTCCTCTACTTATGAATGAGTTTTAGTTCCAATCAGGTTCTTATCCCGATTTGTTCGTATGTCCAATTTGAAATACTTGGAGTCAATATGTACAGTACTATTTGGTTTTGTATACTTAAACACAATACTACTGTAATGTATTTTAATGAGTATTTTATTAATAATAATGATATTTAAAACCTAAATACATTAAACACATTAAACTAATTATGACAATACAATAAAATACAATCTTAATATGCGAACACAGTTGTTCACGTTTTTGAAAGTTCATAAGTAGAGTGTCTGTATAGTGAGCAAGGTACTGTAATGTACTGTTTGGTAACTGTTTTCAAGATTTTTTATTCCAAATGTACACAGCATTTAAACAAATATAGTATTACAGGAAGGTATTAAAGTCTACCAGTCAGGTAGGACCAAGCACCTCTGGTCAGTCTCGGTTTGGAAGGCACAGTTAGGATACAGCCCTACATCTTATTACAATATTTAAAGTGGTCTAGGCCAGGTTAGGTGGGGGTCCCTGGCACCCAAAGTTAGGAATGACGCTAATGCTAACCTACATTAGGTTAGGTCAGATAATGATCAATTAGACTAGGCTATGCAATATGAGTGGCAAAAGTGTAGAAGAGTTGCGCAGGGTACTTCCACAGGTCGAGGATTGCTCGAAAGCAGATTTCCAACATTTCAATAGGGATGTATCCTAACCTAACCTATCCTAGGGCACCATGCCTCAACATGACCAGAGGGGCTTCAGTCTCACTTCACACTCTCTAAGGTCTAGCTGGTTGCTGTCTTGGAATTCTACTTGGATGTTGAGAGTTAGGGCCTCTCCCTGGGGTGATTTTGGGATCTGAGGTGGGGGGTTTAGGTAACCTGGCTGACCTTTGCCTGAGCACCTGAAGGTGCCAGAAAACTAAAACAACCAAACTTTAACTTCTAACTAAGTAAGGAAACAAGGCTTTGTCAGCAAAAACATTTTCCTAGGAGATCTAAAAATGTAGCTAGCCCACATTTTTTGTGTCGCACGGTTGAAAGTACATCAAGACTATTTCGACATTGTCCCATCGTTCTGCATTCTCCCCCACAGTGCAATAGGAGAGCCGAGGGATAAGGGAACGAACAACCCTGATGACACCATAGGCTAGGAATCTACCTAAAGCTATGGCAGTTCTATGGGCTTCCCTAAATTAGTTACTATCTCTGTAATTTTGTGCAATAACTTAGAACATAATGCAAGGAACGTTCCCATGAATATGACAGCCACTGGGGATTGAGGCTACGAATGTATTTCGTTGTGTTTAGTAGTACTAGCCCCTGGTGGATAATTACAGCCAACCACCAAAAATAATGGTAAAGTCTTAATAAGCTGTCCATATACCATAGGGAAACCGTAAATTTAGAAGAAATACCTGATGCGGAGTTATTACCCAGATCTACCACTATTAGGGTAAAAACACCGTGTGGACTGGCCAACAAACCAACTATCACGGCTAGGCCACCCTCCGAAAAAAAGTACTTTTAATGCGTCCTGACACCGGAGATGGTCATCAGTCACGAGTTGTTGTTGGTGAGAGAAGGAGCTAAAGACCTCTACTCTCCTATCGAAGTAAGTATTTTCTCCAAAGTTAGAAATTAAGGCCATATTTTAAGATTTAAACAAAGGGAAATGAAAAGGGTGGCCAACGTAGTGCCCACAACACCAAAACGCTTTCAAAATTTTTTACTTACAACTTGGAATATTTAGAGACTGGCGGCATCGTCGACGTTTGCGGAGTGCTAGTGTCAATAAACTTCCCATTTCCTGTGCTAAATCAGCACACCACTTGTACCCAAAGACGCTGGGGTACTTTCATCACAACAATCGTACACCCGACCTCTAACCATACTTATCGAAGGGGACTACGACATTCTTTGCGGTATTTTGCGCTCTTCAATTGTTTATCAGTGTTGTCAATTGGTATGTTTTTACCCTCCAAACTGGGTATGAGACTTACACAAAACCAGGGAAAATAAGTGAAAATTAGCATATCTATTTGTAGTAAATATACATATTACAACAATTTTATCATTATTGCATTACTATGACAACTAGAATTCATGGAAAACAGTTTGTAAATGCATTGGCGTATGTGTGACGCTCCACTAGATTGGCAACGATGAGTCATTTTACCTCGCGTCGTCTGCTCGTAAGTATACATCCAAAATATTTTTAATTTTTGGGGGTTAATTTGGTTGCAAAAAAGGGATAATGGACATGAATCAAATAAACATTTTGAAGTAAAGTTAAACTAAATAATGAGTAAAGTAAACAATTAAGGGAATAAAGCTTTGCAAAAATAATCAGTGTTGTCTCTGCTGCTCATAACTGTGTTTGCGGAGTGAATACTTAGGAAACCAGGAACAGCAAACGTGGTTCAAGTGCAATGTGGAGTGAATTAAGACCAAAATGTGCATAATTACAATCAAATAAGCACTGTGGAGTTTCAGTTGTGATGGCAGTAAGGATAAAACCACCGATTACAAAGTAAAAATGAATTCAGTTCAAACCATGACCCCGGGAATAAAAAGTTTCATACTTTCACTAATATAGGCAACAAAATGTTAGTTTTATTGTGTTGATTACAACTGCAATCTTGAGTAAGATCAATAAACGTTACATATATACGCTAACATTGTTCAAATGAGTGCTGGGAAGGCTGGGAAAGATGGTGGATTGTCGTGGTTAGACGGCCAGCCTCACGATTGCCACCATATTGGATTTCAAAACTGCCTTGAAAAACATAATTTACGAAGAGCGTCACATTGATTATTTTAGTTTGCATGGGGCTATCATATATCACATTATGTGACGAAACTTCAATCTTTTGAATGGTATGCTTAAAGTTGTAATTGTATTCTGTTTCATTTTTCCAATTAAATATTGAGTGAATAAGGCCTGGCCAGCGTGATGACGATGAATTGTCCGTGATTGTTTACCCTATCTTTAGCCTAATTTACTCTACCTGCTGATAATAAAACTAATACAAGCAGTCCCTGGGTTACGAAGGGGGTTATGTTCTTGAGATGCGTCGTAAGCCGGAACATCATCAAAAATCCTAAGAAAACCATACTTTTAATGCTGTGTGTGCATTGAAAACTATGTAAACTATTGCATTTTTCATAAAAAAAACCTTCAAATATTGATTATTTTGCATTTTTTGGTGTTCATATACATCTGCCAGATCAGCGTTTGTAGGCGTTGTAACCTGGAAATAATTTCTGATGAATATATGAAAAGCGCCTTAACCTTGGAACGTCGTAAGCCGAACCCGTCGTTACCCGGGGACTGCCCACTTTAGGATGCATATCTCAGCCTACTGTAGGATACCCATACTGTATTTTATACGACTGTACAATAGAGGATAGTAGCCCTACCTATAGGTACCTAGTAGTTCTAGCCTAGGTATGGGGTTCCCTAAAATAATTATAATTAGCCATCTTTCTGCTGATAATAAAACTAATACTTTAAGACACATATCTCAGCTACTGTAGGATTCCCATACTGTAGTTTTTATACGACTGTAGAATCAATAATACCCCTATACTAGCT
>NC_087211.1:79987794-80001734 GCF_015104395.2 Macrobrachium nipponense | reverse complement strand
TGATGATAAAATAAGTGTGGTTCTAATCTGTTGCCTACTAATGTCACAGGTTATCCCTATCAGTCTAGAGACTTCTTTAGCCAACGAAATCGTCCCGTGAGGAATTCCAAGAGTTTCTCTCTCTCTCTCTCTCTCTCTCTCTCTCTCTCTCTCTCTCTCTCTCTCTCTCTCTCTCTCTCTCTCCAAACATCGGTCTAGGTATATCACCCATATTTATGCCACAGTTCCCACACATCTGGCCTTATTTGACATCTATAAGTAACCAGGTCAGAATTGTACGTGCAGTAGACTCACGTGCCCCCACCCGCAAAGCAGTGTGTCATTACATTAGGAAACAAACTATTAAAATAAATAACCAAGCAAGTTCACGGTATACATAGAGTCAATTCCTGGATGACGTCAAAACCAGTTGATTAGGACACTACAAAATAAAAAAGAAATGTAGCACTGGATAAATAATAGATAAATATCAATAAATCAAGATTAAATTGCCACGGAGTCGAGTGTTAGTCTTTTATTAAGATAAGGTAAGAATTTAGTAAATGCAAGTCGATGAGGAACAAGTATTGCGTGAATCGAGATAAACTTAAGAGATGTTTTCTGAAGAAATAAAAACAAGTTTGATTTCTTAGTACCAAAAGTGATAGTATATCTGAGAAAAAGAGTAGTGAAAGTACTTTTTTTCAACGAGCTGAAAGTTAATACCTAATTTTTTTTAACTGCAATAAAAAGACACTCAGTGGTTGTATAAAACGTGTAGGTAGGTGTTCCAATACCTGTGTGTATGTATGTATTTTGCATAGTAGAAAGCAACATACAAATATTCATTTTGCCAAAGACATGTTTTTGTTGTTCGAACGATTAATAGCAAGAATTTTGTAGATAGTACTATGTAGTACTAAGATAAAGCAAATAAATGAGAATACTGATTGTTTAAGTAATGCAAGTCAGGTTGTAGAGAACTTTTAATTTTTTACAAGATTCTCTTTGTGATATATTGCAAGTTACATATTGATACATGTGTGTACTGTATTTCAGGTTTCTGTAATCGAAGTATTTAAAGAAAATATTATAAACAAAAGCAAATAATATTGAACAAGCTACTTTATTTCGACAACGATATAATATATATATATATATATATATACATATATATATATATATATATATTATACCTGTTATATTATCTATAGATATATATATATATATATATATATATATATATAGATATATATATCAGTATATATATATAATTTTTACCTTATTATATATACTATTGTTATGTATATATATATATATATATATTATTATATTATATATATCTATATATATACTTCCATCCTAGTCGGTTGGTACCTCAGTGGTTCTTCTTACTCTTTTTTAACTATATATATATATATCTATATTAATAAATATATATATATATATTATATAATATATATATATATATATTATATATATCTATATATTTTTTAATATAATATATTATATAGAATATAGGCCTAATGTAAATTATTCTAAAGTGGAGTATTCCTTTGTCTTCGTTTTCCTGATGTGTACGTATGTATATGTATATGTATGTATGTATGGTGAAAGGAAATCCGTGTTCTCAAGACATTTCTCCGGGACGTGAAGGTTTTTAGAAATATGGAATAGGTCTATGTTTATTGTTGCAAAAATAGCGGTTTATTCCATTTTCTTCGTTTCACTGATGGATGCAAGTGTGTATGTGTATACAACTGTGTGTGTGTATGTATATCTTTGTACTGTAAAGGAAATCTGTTTTGTCGAGACATTTCCTAGAAGTATGGAACACTAGAAAATATAACGTGGAACACTAGAAAACATTCGTTGTATAGTACTGAACAGCACAGTATAGGCCTAGCATATTGGTCTAGCTTATAGTGGCTTAGTTGTACACCTGGTGAGTTTGTACGTAAGTATGTACGTTTGTACGGTGAAGGAAATCCGTTTTAGTCAGACATTTCCTCGGGACGTGGAATCCTTCATAAATGGGAAAACATGAGAGGCCGCTCGGGGAGAACCAGAACCAACCAGTTCTTTCCGGCGAGAATAGTTAAACCACATAATTATGGAGCCGAGAGAATGAAGAAGAATGAAAGAGAATGAGTTTTTGTGTCTTCTCTTTTCCCCCTTCTTCGATGTAGATAGAGAAATTACCTTAAAATTTTAACTAAGTGTTATTCCCGTGGGTCTTCGTTGTTTATACAGGGTGTCCATAAAGTCCCAGTACCATTACAAGTATTTATCGCACGGAATGGTACTGGGACTTATGGACACCCTATATACATAAGCCTTGTGTAGGAAAGGCTATGTCTTCTCCCACGTGTGTTTTCGCAGTCATCTAAAAGTTTTTTGTGGGTGTTTATTATGCAAACTCGTTCAGGCTTGAAGAAGAGGAATCACGGGACAAGCACTCGGCAAATTTGTGCTTTATCATGCGTCAAACAATTACCAAAAGACGGCAAACAATGCTCAAAAATTGTGCTTAGATAAGTTAGGTAGAGAGAGCTCACCGTCCATTGAGCTAACGAGACAAGGCTCGGCACTACATCCGGTATGAGTCATTTTTTTTTTCTTTTAAATTAAATCTTCAACAGGAAATTACCCACTCTACACTTCCCTAGCTAATCATCGAAATTTAGAGTGACTGCAGAATGACGTCTTATGCGTAACCTTGTTTTTTTTTTCCGGCTAAATTGACAAAATCACTTCTGACATGTCGTCACTAGGCCGATACGCCATATTGTCAAACCGTTGGTCATTTTTTTTTTCACCTTCGGACCGTGGGAAATCCAAGTTTTACTTATCTTGTTAATAGAGTTTTTTATTATAGATGAATAGATAATGAATGCCTTGTCAGGCACGTAATGTAATTATTTTTAGTACTGTGTAACTTCGTACTAACTTTATTAGTCTCACTGCAACGGATAACTATTTGTTTAGGCCTATGTGAATATTTCGTAATGATTTTGGTTATGTGATGCTCAGAAACATATTTTCTCTTATTAACTAACGTTAATATCTCACTAACATTTTGGTGTACAGCGAAAGTAATTGAGAGAGAGAGAGAGTTCTAGCGAAACCGGCATTAATGATTTTTCAAGTTGCACCATAATCATGTCACTGTTTACAGTGACTCAGCATATTATTTTAAACACCAAGTTATCTTAACAAGATCCACAAATTCGAAAAATCTAATCAAGTTATTAATGAAGAAACAAAAAACAAAATAAGAAACTGATCTAATTTGAAAGTAAATTTTTAAAACTCCAAAATTGTCCAGTGGACGAGATGACGCGGAAGTTCTCTCTCTCTCTCTCTCTCTCTCTCTCTCCGCTCTCTCTCTCTCTCTCTCTCTCTCTCTCTCTCTCTCTCTCTCTCTCTCTCTCTCTCTCTCACACACACACACACAGTATACCTCTTTCGCCATGTGCGTTCTTCAGAGTTTGTGTGCGTGGGTTTACGTGCTCTTGCGCGCACACCAGGCGTTGCAGTTATAGTACTAGGCCAACCAAAAAATAGACATTATAATTGTTAAATGTCCGTTTATGGTAGGATGTACTTTAAAAGTCTGTTCTGTTAAAATTAAAGGATTCTAAAATATGTTCCTGAAGGATACTAATTGGAAGAATCATAAATTAAAAAGGTGTCCTATACTAGGACGTATTTTTAAAGTCTGTAGCAATGATATGATTTTAAGATTAGGTTAATTAAATGATGTCAAACGCAAGAATCCTTTGTAATAATCTTACGGCGTCTCCTGAGAAGTCATATACGCGTATCCTCAGGATACGTCCCCCCCCCCCCCCCCCCCCCCCCCCCCCAGCCCTAAGGGCCGAAATTGACCGATATATCACGTTACTTCCTTTTAGTCCGCAAACCGTCGACTTCTTCGCTACCGTGAAGTTCAATGACCTGAAAGTCAAGGACTTCGGATTGTGAGACTAATGATAATTCCCGATTCTTCTTTCTTCTTTTTCCTTTTTATTGCTCCTCTGTAACAGCATTATCAAAGTTCTGGGTCTAAAGTCCTTTGTAAAAGCTTCCTTTCTATATAAAGTAACGCTAAAACCAATAGGTATTTGCTTGTCTCGTATTTATTGTAAATTCTAACTTTTTTGTCAAGAACTTTCTCCCAAATCGGCCAAACTTCCTCTTTGAAAATGACCATAACGCTTGAACACTTTCTCCCTCATGCTACAGTTTTAGCAAGTGTTCTTCGTAGTTCTTCATTCTTTAAGGAATCATTTTCATTTATTCGTATTTTCCTTTAAAAGAAGTGACCATTATCCACCACTTGCACATTCTTGAACATTCGTATAGGCCTATATGCCTACCGCAAAACCGTACTCCCACTGACTTATGTGGCCATATGCTTGTTAATACATTACTCTTATCTCTCTCCGCCTACATAAAACTTTAACATAATCAGTATCTGAAACCCTCTTTTATCAGCAATGTGACTCAAAGGCGGCCGCAACTGAATTAATTGCAACATTTCAATCTAATCTGTACCTTGCAGTCAGTCACACGCACACTCGTCTCTTATCAGGGTGAACTGACACGAAATGTTTCACCATTATCCCAACTTGTTTTATCTTTTCATTGTTTAGATACGTTAAGGTAAAAAAGGGCCCATCTTCAAAGCTTATATGACAACAAGCGCGCCATTTGCCGAGTCACGTATAGTCCGTTATCGAAGAAGTCTTTGCTTGCCTCTGGAAAATTCTGGATTCACGTGATTTGCACGTAACTGTAATGTTAAAAAAATGGATTCTACAGGCATTTACGCCATTTCAATCTTCCCTAGAATATTCTAGTTTTCTCTGTAACGCCTTTTATATATATATATATATATATATATATATATATATATTCAGCATACCCCTTCTGAGTATGGTTACCCATGACCAGTAGGTTAGGCCTATACCACACTTTGCTGGCCCCTACCTTGAACTATATTGAAAACTGAATGACTGAAAGGTAAAATTGTTCGCATATTTCACGGTCTATGAAGGCCGGTATGCATTGCTTGGTCAAGGAAGCGCTTGCAGGCATGCAGCCCATCAGAATAAGAGACAGATTCATTAAATAAGGCACGGGTGACTGAAACCGCAGCTAGTTTTAGACCAAGCTCATAAGGTGTTACTCACGATCTCATCTCTCCTTTATTTCTTGTTTCTCTTACTCGTGTTTAGATGGTTCTTCTCTTCTCGTAATCCCATCTACTAAGCTGTAGCTTAATCAAGAACCCTCCTCCTGTATGAAATTACTGTTATACAGAGTTAAAATTCAAAGCTTCTAGACTCGTGAACTTGGTTTCAGCTGCGTCTAAAGTTAGCTCTGTATCAGCTAGCTACCCCTTTCCACTAAATCTGGCTCGTATTTTGAAGGGTTGCATGACTGCAAGCGCAAGCAATGCACGTCAGCCTTCATAGACCGTGAAATATACGAACAATTTGATCACAGTATAGGGTACGGGCAGCTAAATGTAGTAGGCCTAACCCTCTAGTTATTTGTGGTTAAACCTTACCCAGAATGGTACACGTACCGGCATTTAAATTTAAAAAAATATATAAAGGGAAAATAGAACCTATGTGTACAGACTTCCATAAGGAGACGGAGTAAGGAATATCCTTGTAAATATAATATGAAGAACTCTGTAGCACCTATAGAGACAGACAATTCACGGGTGACGCTAAATGTTATAGTGCTATAGGTTCATAAATGCCTAATAAGCTGAACCTTGTTAACATTGTCATAAACCAGGCAATGGAAATTAACAAAGTGTGCTCCGAACTGCAGAAAATTAGCAGTACCCAAACTTATACTGCGTAACATTCTCTACCCAGGGTGATTCTGAGTCCTCCATTGCACGGAATCCTGACAAATTACTCCGTTTAGCGTGAAGGAATTTTATCAGAGTGACTGAATCACTGTTTTACATAAGCAGTCGCTTGCTTTATAGTTTATAGGCTTAAAAAGGGACACTTCGTCTCGATTATATCACACAGAGAGATGATTTTAAAAAAAATTAAAGTAATTGTTTTTCGAAAGTAATCACTTGCTGTAGAGTATGTAGGCCTACAAAATGAAGGACTTCTAGAGTATATAAGCCTACAAAATGAAGTTCTAGAGTATGTAGGCCTAGAAAATGAAGGAGTTCTAGAGTATGTAGGCCTACAAAATGAAGGAGTTCTAACAAATGTAGGCCTACAAAATGAAAGCGTTCTAGAGTATTAGAGCGGCAGCCCGGACCATTGAGATACAACGAACGAGATACCGACTGTAACCCCTACTGGTATTTAGGAGACGACTTGTAAACTGTGAAACTGACCGTCTGCCGAAAATATATGGGTGGCTTACTTAACAAGCACCACTACTTGCTTGTTAGATTTTGGGTCTATCTAATATATGAGATGCCAGATGAAACCAATATATAATATATCTGCAGACTCTACTGATTACAGAATGACCAGTGACAGACATTTTGGAGGGTGGGTTCCCCGTGACAGACGCACTGAAAAGGCGGGGTTAATTAGATCTAGATCCAACTTAGGAGATACTGAGTAAAATTTACGCTACAATAGCACTGCACATCCTAGAATACTGTGGTGGTAATGACACATTTTATTGGGTGGTTACCCCCCGACAGACGCCCCAAAACGAGTCGGGAGGGGAAGACAGGATCTGCATCCAACATTGGAGATATCAAGTAAAATTTGTGCTACAATTGCACTGCACATCCTAGAGTACTGAGGTGGTAATGACAGACATTTTAGTGGGTGGTTACCCCCCTGACAGACACCCCGCTACGAGTGGGGAGGGGGAGACAGGATCTGCATCCAACATCGGAGATAACAAGTAAAATTTGTACAATAAAAGTACTGCGCATCCTAGAATGCTGTGATGGTAATGCCTGACATTTTAGTGGGTGGTTACCCCTTCACACACATAACCTACGATTGGAAGGGAGAGATGGGACACCTTGAAATGATTCAATTAAATCTATCATAGGCAAGATTAATATTAGAAATATGGTAATTATCTGAAAATCGTAAGCCTGATAAAATGTAAAGGCAAAAAATTCAAGAAATATTGTGAAGTTTCAGATAAGAATTACTGCCGGAGTTATTTTTAAAAATTCCTATTGAAGTAAGGAATATTTCACTTCATTAATTCCATCACATCTATATAAAAAACTATGTATGAGACTCACACAACAAACACACACACACACACACATATATATTATCTTGTTATATATTATTATATATATATATATATATATCTATATATATATATATCTTATATATATATATATATATTAATATCCAATATCTGTCATTACTATCACAGCATTCTAGGATATGAAGTGCCACTGTAGTACAAATTTTAGTTGGTATCTCCAATGTTGGATGCGTTCCTGTCTTCCCCTCCCCCTCCCCCTCCCCTCTCATTCTGGGGTGTCTGTCAGGGGGTAACCACCCACTAAAATGTCTTGTATTACCATAACAGCATTCTAGGATGTGCAGTGCAATTGTAGTACAAATTTTACTTGATATCTCCAATGTTGGATGCAGATCCTGTCTTCCCCTCCCGACTCGTTTTGGGGCGTCTGTCAGGGGGTAACCACCCAATAAAATGTCTGTCATTACTACCACAGTATTCTAGGATGTGCAGTGCTATTGTAGCGTAAATTTTACTCAGTATCTCCTAAGTTGGATCTAGATCTAATTAACCCCGCCTTTTCAGTGCGTCTGTCAAGGGGAACCCACCCTCCAAAATGTCTGTCACTGGTCATTCTGTAATCAGTAGAGTCTGCAGATATATTATATATTAGTTTCATCTGGCATCTCATATATTGGATCTAGACCCAAAATCTAACAAGCAATTATTGGTGCTTGTTAAGTAAGCCACTCATATATTTTCGGCAGACGGTCAGTTTCACAGTTTACAAGTCGTCTCCTAAATACCAGTAGGGGTACAGTCGGTATCTCGTTCGTTGTATCTCAATGGTCCGGGTTGCGGGATTATACGTAGGCCAGCAAAACGAAGGAGTTCTAGAGTATGTAGGCCTACAAAATGAAGGAATTTCATACAAGACCTCTCATTCAGCTCAAAGCGAGGATAATGTAGACGTTTTGAAACCGAGAAATGAGAGAAATAATTGTCAAGTTGGGGAAAGTATGTTAAGGAGGCAGAAAGGAAATTTAGACCGAAAAAAAAGTAATTGTTTTCCGAAAGCATTCGCTTGTTGTAGACTACATAGGCCTAGAAAAAGAGGAAGAAGCCTCATAGAAGAGTGGTATATTCACGTAGCTCACAAATTTAGAATAAACGTAGACGTCTTTAGAATGGAGAAATGAATGAGAGAATTACGTCGAGTTGGTGAAAGTGTGTGTTGGTACGGCAGGTACGGACTGTTTGAAATTGAACCAGGAAAAAAAATGTAAAAAATATAAAAAAGCATTTCTAGCCCGAGGCAGACAGACAGGCAACAGCAGAATACTTAACGCCTCGCTGAGCTGCTCAGAGAGAGAGAGAGAGAGAGAGAGAGAGAGAGAGAGAGAGAGAGAGAGAGTAGGAGTCTTCGTATCTATATGTCTATAGTTGTCGCCTTCTCCCAAAGTGTGCTTAGGCCTAGAGATGTGTACAGCAATGAAATTCAGTTTGACCTGTTTGTACATACGTTTGAGAGAGGGAGAGAGAGAATTTTCACCAAGAATTATGAAAATGGAAGGTTAAGCTTTATAGTCTACAAATGATGAATAAACAAGTTTGAGAGAGACAGGGACAGAGAACAGAGAGAGAGAGAGAGAGAGAGAGAGAGAGAGAGAGAGAGAGAAAAAGCTGCATATATGTGACTTGAATAGACAAATTCACATTGTCGGACAAAATGCATAAATGCATGTAGGCATAATATGCATTCAACCTCACACGCCATTGTTGCATGAAAATGAAGCAATGCAAACAATTATTTATTATCATTCATATCCGTTCATTGTCCTTTTTTTCATTATATATTTTTTCATTAGTGTTGCATTGCAACATGGGACGAATGTAACGCAACAGGATAAACAAAATCAATAGATGGATGAAGGTACTTCTCTTAGCAGTAAGTTTTTTCAAAGGCAACGTTTTTTGTATCTTATTCTTGTTAGTGTTCGAGAGAGAGAGAGAGAGAGAGAGAGAGAGAGAGCATCTGCGACGCTCTTTTTAATAATTCACAACCACAATAATACTTTCCAAGGCTCTTGAACTATTGTCTCCTGTCTGTTCAAACTTTCCTCTCGTTTTACCACCTTGGAGGCGTTTGTTAAGTACTGAGAGTTGGTAAATTGATAAATAATTAAATAATTAACGTATTTTCACCATTTGTAAGTTAATACGTCAATATATCGATAAATAATTAACGTATATTTATCATGGATTAACCACATGCCTTAGAAACGTTGACATTTTTCGTAGGCCTAGGCTGTGGTTGACGCTATCGTAGTATCTTAATGCCATTTAGTTATATTCGTAAAGTTAAACTACGGCTTTCCAGAAATCATTTCCAAGAATATGCCATAGTTTCCAAGTTGGTCTCAAGTCTGGATTCCCTAATTCCCTATAGGCCTTATGTCTGGATCGCTGGCTTAGGCCTAGACCTATTTTAAAATACAGAGGTAAATGCTACGCGTAATAATTTCTTTCTTCTAAGAATTTCTCAAGTTAAATTAGGCTTTTCAGGAAGCAATTTCAAGAATTGATTATAATTCCCTAATAGGCTTAGAGCTAGACCATTAAACCAAGAGGTAATCTCGTTCACAGACTGGTTTAGGCTCGTGTATGGGCGTTCGGTCTAACAAGCATCGTCTAATTTCGTATTTCTTTCAAAAGCACAAGCGCTGTAGATGCTTTTTTTTTTTCTTTTTGCTTTGCAGAGAAGCATTCCTTTTCTATTGAAAGCCAGGATGTGTGAGCAGAGCGAAGGAAAGCAATGAATGGTTACAAGAATAGGAAAGAATTGCATGTCAGCCGGTACGCAAAACCAACCTACTTAACCAGCGGTGTGGATCGTTCGTCCGAACTTCTGGGAACAAGTTGAGAATGTCTCTCATCGTGAAAATGAATTCCGAAGCTCTATTTTGATATATATCATCTATATTTGCGTAGATATATCACAGGAAAAACATATCACTACCACTACTAGCTTAAGCCAGGTTAAAGATGGCGTCTACCTTGGTCTCTAGAGACTAGGCACATTTTTAGAAAGTCCGAATTTCGGGGAACAAAGCGAGAATGTGTCTCATCGTCAAAGTGAATTCCGAAATTCTCTTTTGATGCTGTTCTTTTAGGCTGATATAGGCGATAAGATGAAAAGTTTTTTTCGAAGCTTAAAACCAGCGTACTGCAAAGCTAAAGATGGCGTCTACCTAGAGTGTAGAAACTTGTGTCGTCGTAGACCCAATCACCTTTATAGACGTAAAAAAAAAAAAAAAGCTGGAACCCTTGACGTTCCACAGTGACATCCATTCCAATTTTCACCTCTTGGAATATATCAATCATTCCGCTTATCTCACACGATTTATATTGAATCCCTTTTAGATAAGTTTGTTTGTTTGCTCTCTCTTTTATCTCGTTCGTTCGAGGGCCTGAACCACTCCAGATTGGAGGAAAGCCGGTGTTCTGGCTGATAATAATGACTTTCGATTAAAAAGAATAGAAGGAGGAGGAGGAAGAGGAAGAGGGGAAGGAGGAGGAGGAGGAGTGTCTGAGGTACAACAAAAGCCAAAGAAGTCTTAAGACCGTCCATGATACAGTAAAAGTTAAGTAAGAAAAAGTAGATTGTCCGTAAAAGCTAAAGAGGTAGAGCATCCGTAGTATAGCAAAAGTTAATGAAGTATAGCACCCGTGGCATAGCAAAATTTAAAAAAAGAAGTAGAAAGGCGTCCATTTTAATAGCAAAAAAGTTAAAGAAGAAGAAGACGAAGGATAAGAGCGTCTGACTGTCAAACTGTGTTTAACTGTCACATATAGCTGTACGTAGTAGTAGCATCCGCTGGCCAGCCAGCCAGTTGTCTGTCTGTGTATGTGTATGTGTAATATGTCTGTGCGAGCGTGCGTGCGTCTGGATGTGGGAAATGACGCAGCTGTGACGCTGAGAGTGACGCAAGAATGACGTAGTTTCGCATCCAGCGACCTCTGCAAGCCTCACTGGTGGTCACTGCCTGCCTGTTCTAGCTTGCGACACACAAGTCAGTCACTTCTGCGTGACTGACGGACGGACCCCCTCTGATATTTCCTACTGCGTGCCTCCAGCAGGCAGTAGTCGATCGAAAGCGGTTAGCAACAGTTAAAAGAAGCAGCAGTTAACAGTATTATAGTTTATATAGTGATATTAATGTGATACAGCTCTTTTTCTCTGTGGTGGTTATAATACGAAAAGTGTTTTGTTCAAGATTCGATGGCACTCATAGGCGGAAAGTTTCCGTTTTTCTATATAAATCGGTAAGTGTTTTTTTAAGCTCACACACTTACAGGCAATCCTGAGAGAGAGAGAGAGAGAGAGAGAGAGAGAGAGAGAGAGAGAGAGAGAGATTGATTTAGGTCCTGTATATAATAGTGCCTTAACTCTTTTACAAGATATGGACTTCATAAGTTCTGCCTCAGTTTATCAAGTAGCCAGGTAAGTTATTGTGACTTTTTGTAAGTAGTGGGAGTTCCTCTCTCTCTCTCTCTCTCTCTCTCTCTCTCTCTCTCTCACACACTCACACACACACACACACACACACACACACGCACTGTATACTTTTTATCATTTTCTTCAATTAGAAAAGACAGGTAACATTGTAATCTATACTTTGAAATCACGTGGTGCACTGTAGGCATTACTAAATGCTGTTAGCACTATTCCCTCGTGCCATAAGTGCATCCACTTTTTAGCCTTTTACTCTACCTCCATCCCCCTTTCCTCTCTTCAATTATGCTGCCCAACACCTGGTACTATTACTCCTTTCGTGAAAGAGTAGAGATTTTCTCCTAATTCCATCTTTAGTTATTTCTTATATTTCATCCCCTTTTCTTTCTGTATCTCTCTTCTCGCTTTACTTTGCTGTCCAGCCACTCTAACCCCCCTCCCTAACCCCCCTTTTTTTTATAACGGTTTAAGTTCTGCAAGTGCTTGGCTTTGTCGATACTTATAGATTGCATTAACTTTTAACTTTTGAAAAATCTAAGTGCACTTCTTTTTATATATAAGTCAAGAAATTGTCAGTTAAAGACAATATCGAATATATATTTATCTAAGTTATTCATCTATTTGTTAATTTATTTACCTATTTATTTATTTATTTATTTATATATTTATTTATTTGCCTTTTTATTTAATCATTTATTTATTTATATACCTAATTATTTACTTTTTCGAAGACTGGCGTTAGGGAACCACTAGCTGTAACAATCTAGAATTCCGCCCCCGCCCCCAACCCCCCAACGCGTGTTTATTTATCTCATTATTTGTCTACTTGCTTATTTATCTACCTGTTTATTGATTTGCTTAATCATTTATTTACCTGTTTATTCATTCAGTTGTTCATTTATCTAGTTATTTATTTATCTCCATCCATTATCATTCTGTAAAAACGAGTTTCCCCCCAATGCGTGTTTATTAAATCATCATTCATCTACTTGCTTATCTATCTACCAGTTTATTGATTTATTTAATCACTTATTTACCTGTTTATTCATTCATTTGTTCATTTATCTAGTTATTTATTTATCTCTTTCCATTATCATTCTGTAAAAGCGAGTTCGTAGCGTCCATTGGACCTGCTTTCACCAGGTCCGCAAATTATTTTGTTACTTCATTTCTCGTCATTTCTCGTCATTTCCAGACTTTCGTAAATAACCCACGACTGGAAAGTCATCATCTTCATTTCATTTCACTCACACTTCATCAAAGAATCCAATTTCACTTCATGATCAGTGATAATGAGGGTGATAATGACGTGGTTCTCACATCATTAGCAATGGTAATGAGGCGGTTCTGTCATTTCCCGATTTTCGTCAATGGCCCACGACTGGACAGTCATCATCTTCATTTCACTCACTTCATTATAGAATCCAGTTTCGCGTCATTGTGAGTGATGATGATGATAATGATAGTGAATACGATAATGAGATTGAAAGAAGAGGGATTTTAAATTTTTCGCTGACTTGCTGAGTCACTCACCGCCCCCCAACTTCTTCTCTTCTCTCCTCTCTCTCCTTCTCTCTCTCAGAACCTTCACAGAACTCTATTTTCCTAATTACAGTTTATGTTTTACTCTCTCTCTCTCTCTCTCTCTCTCTCTCTCTCTCTCTCTCTCTCTACAGAACTTTCACAGAACTATATTTTAATTTACAGTCTCTCTCTCTCTCTCTCTCTCTCTCTCTCTCCAGAACTTTCACAGAACTATATTTTAATTTACAGTCTCTCTCTCTCTCTCTCTCTCTCTCTCTCTCCTCTCTCTCTCTCTCTCTCTCATGTACGCATTCGGCAATGCGCACACACAAACACATCCTGTTCTCTAACCTGCAGTTCAATTTAACCTTTAACCTTGAAAAAAAAATTTGCACAATGCACATACAGATATACCTATTGTCGTTAACCTTTGTATGAAATTCAGTTAGTCCTAGAACTTTGTAACTTGTTTATTATGATATTTTTCAATTTTCATTCTTTTAGTCCCGTGCTTGAACGTTCTTTAAACAGGCCTAATTATCATTTAGGATTAAATTCTTCGAGTAAATCCTTCAAGTAAAGGATTTAATTTGTTATGACTCATCGTTAGTTTCGGGACATGTGTACCCGTAATCTTGTCTTATCTTTTCGTCTTTGTAACGGCAATAATCTTTATAATATTTCAACACCGTAAACCTGACTCGTG
>NC_087211.1:79952794-79982794 GCF_015104395.2 Macrobrachium nipponense | reverse complement strand
AGTGTCACATATAAGCATCTACGAACCGCCGTATATAGTCTAGGACTCAAAGACGTCTTCACTTTAAATAAATTTTAATTCCTCTTCTTCTTCTCCGTTCCAGCGACAAGATGGTGACCGAGAGCGGACACGTTTTGGTCAAAATCAAAGGGGACGAACTTGCCCGTCTGGAAAAGAACTTCAAAGGCTCCTATAACGGAAAATACAACGGTCTAGTCAGAGTGACGCCAGGGGACTGGCTGTACCCTGGGGCCTTCAAATACTATACCAGTAAATTGTACAACTTCAAGGTAATACGACTTCGCTGTAACTGTGCTTATTATTATTATTATTATTATTATTTTTTTTTTTTTTTTTTTTTTGCAAGATAGATATATGATTATGATCTCTGAGTATGCTATCGTAACCTGTACATTGTAAAGGGTAGTACGACTTCGTTGTAACTGTAGTAGTCGTAGCCTGTGTTTGCTTTTTTAATTTTTTTTTTCTAATTGCAAGATAGATATACGATTATGATCTCTGAGTATGCTATCGTAACCTGTAGTACAGGCTGATTTTAGCGCAGGGTGGTTATAATATCGTACTATGCGCTGGATGGTCAAATGTATTGCTATAAACTCTGGGTACAGATGCTATCGTAACCTGTACTACAGGCTTTTTTTAATGCAGAACGGTTATAGATATCGTACTGTGAACCTTGATTATAGATGCTATCCTAACCTGTAAAGACACACACACACACACACACACACACACACACACACATATATATATTATATATATATTATATATATATATCTACACACACATACACACACACACACACACACACACACACATATATATATATATATATATATATATATATATATATATATATATATATATATATGAAAGATGATTGAAATATAGCTATAAACCTCGAGTATAGATGCTAATCGTAACTTACAAAGTCTATTTTTATTGCAGGATAGTTAAATATATCACCATGAAACCTTGAATATAGACGATATCGTAACCTGTAAATACTGTTTTTAGGGGGATAGCTATGCCTGAATATTGTTAATCTTTATTCTGGAGGTAATTTTATCTACCAAATGAAAAAATAACCAAGCGTAGCTTAGCTAATGTAAAATATGTATATCTAATGTGTAAAGACATTAACGATAGTACCATAACACATGCGCAGACTTTTTTATACTTTGTTTTGACGCAGGATATTAAAAAAATGATTCAATATAATACTGAAAGCCTTTAGCACAGAGACAGTTTTAGCAAGCCTCAGCCTAGCTAGACTAATATGAAGATCTATCTTTCTCAAAATGACAACACTGCCGTTTCTGCCAACAGTGGAAAACCACAGACGTGCTGGTGGCAGGTTTCTTGAAGTGTGGCACCACCTGGTTGCAAGAGATCGTCTGGACCATGAGAAACAACCCGAACTTGGACAACGAAGATGCCAACACGCCTATTTTGTCCAGAGTTCCCATCATAGAGTAAGTAAATTCATTTAATATTATGAGTTCTATTTTGTCATTGATTCTACCTAGGATGTATTTATGCTGTCAAAGTATTAAGACCACAAATACCAGGTTACTCTAAGAATTCCTCATATCTTTGAAAGAACACTTAAACCTATTGGAATCATGTCATAAATTACTACCCTACCCTTGCCAGGAATCGAACCTGTGCTTTACGGGTCGTGATGCATCTGTATAAAGTCTACCGTTATCTAATCCTTCGGGCCAGCCCTAGGAGAGCTGTTAATCAGCTCAGTGGTCTGGTAAAACTAAGATATACTTAAACCTATATTGTACAACCCCATAACAGATCTACTACTATAGTAGATTCACATCAACCGTGCATTTGATGCCTAGGCCAGTCCCTTACGACGCTCCTGATTGGCTGTTGATAAGCCAATCACAGGGCTGGAAACTCTCAGTCTCTCGAAAGAGTTTCCAGCCCTGTGACTGGCTTATCAACAACCAATCAGGGGCGTCGTAAGAGACTGGCCTAGACATCAAATGCACGATTAGTACGAATCTACGATAGTAATTCATGTCCGAATTTCTCTCCTCTATACAGCCTAGACATGTACATAGACCCCAAGGCGTACCTATTCCTGGTGCCAGGGAACCCACTGAAGAAGATCGTGAAGGAATTCAGGAAAAAGGTCCCCCACGGGAAGCCGGCCAAAGGAGTCTACCTTCAAACTGGGGACGCCCTGCCTGACCCGAGGACCCTCAAGTCCCACTTCCCGTTTTCTATGCTGAATCCTTCTCTGCTTGAACACTCGAAGGTAGGTTGATAGATTCTGTGATTTCTCTAAATATCTGTTGTGGAATGTGGTCTATCCGGGGTGGAATTCTTTATGGATTCTTTATTATCGTTGTAGGGCAGACCTGGAGCTTGGGAATAATTCCTATGTACGGTTTATTTGCTTGTGATTTCACAAACACACACACAAGCAGGCATAAAGAGAGGGTATTAATTCTTATGCAAATTCTCCACATACCCTCTGTGAAATAGGGTCCCACTAGGCCTGAATTCCTCTTTATTATCTTAGCAATAGACCCCAAACATAGTTGGAATACCTGCTTTCTGTTTTTTCTTTTGTACTCCACAAGCAAAATCACACACACAGAGACACAGACACACACACACACACACACACACACACACACGCATAGAAAGTGTTCCTTTTTCTGTAATTTCTAGACAAAATTATCGTAAAATATGGTCCCTTACACACACTCACATAGAAAGTGTTCCTTTTTCTATAATTTCTCGACAAAATTGTTGCAAAATATGGTCCTGCACACACACACACACACACACATAGAAAGTGTTCCTTTTTCTGTAATTTCTCGACAACATTGTTGCAAAATATGGTCCTGCACACACACACACACACACAAACACACACGGATAGAGCATCTATCCACCAGTTTCACTCATGTGAAAGCGAATATCTTCACCACTTGGAGCGGACGTGAAGCCATTAGTTTTACATTCTTCAATGTCCTCTGGCTATTTCTTGTAATCTCAGGGCTACTGTGGTTCTGTGGTTCTGTTTTTTTTATTTTTTTCTGCTAAATTACAAAGCAAAATATTCTGGAGAAAGCAGGTTTTAAGTTTAAAAAGCTGATGATTTGTGATTTTAGATTATTTTAGGTTTAAAGGAACTATATTTTCACGTTATATTCCTTCGTTAAAGAATATTTGCTCAAAGAATGAGGCTAAGATAGGTGTCATACACCCCAAAAACAAACAGAACTTAGTCATGCTGGGAGACAATACTAAATATTTCTCTAGAAAAACTGTGCTAATAATTCTTCAAAAGTAATGACTCTCAGTAACTCATCCCGATCTTGGGGGTAAAAAAAAATGCATTTTTTTATTTTTTATCTATATAAACCTGAGAATTTTGTAACCAAGATACTTATAAATAAATGCCAAGATTAATAAGATAATGTTGCCTTTCAGCTGTATAAGAAAACTATTGAGATGGCTCTGTCTGTCCCCCCTCAGATCTTAAAAATTAGTGAGGCTAGAGGGCTGCAAATTGGTATGTCGATCATCCACCCTCCTACCATCAAACATACCAAATTCCAGCCCTCTAGCCTCACTAGTTTTTATTTCATTTAAGGTTAAATTCAGCCATGGTCATGCGTCTGGCACCAGCTGTTGTTGCCAACAACACAGGCACATGTTATACTTGTTTTTAATGGTTTCTCATTTCCCTCTCTGTGCATTTCCAGGTGGTGTACATAGCCAGAAACCCTAGGGACATGATCATCTCACTACACCACATGTACAGACTGTTCGAATTCGCCAGCTACACGGGATCCCTGGAACAATTCGTGGACCATTTCACCAACGACGAAGGTAAAAAAAAAAAAGAAAGAAAGGGAACTTTTTACACTCATCAGATGATACTTATAAAATGATGAGCTGTTATTTTTTTTCTTCTGAATTTAACATATCTGCATGGAAGTGTTGTTTTACACTCTTCAACCAATTTAAAATTTGATTATCTTTTGTTTAATTCTTAATTCATTTGTTCTTGTACACACTTCAACCAATTTAACTTTTGATATTCTTTTATTTAATTCTTAATTCATTTGTTCTTTTACACTCTTCCAACAATTTAAAAGTTTATTATCTTTTGCTTAATTCTCAATTCATTTGTTCTTTTACACTTTAAGCAATTTAAAATTTGATGATCTTTTATTTAATTCTTAATTCATTTGTTCTTTTACTCTCTTCCAACTATTCAAAGTGTTATTATCTTTTATTTAACCTTAAATTTAAATGTTCTTTTACAGTCTTCAACCAATTTAAAATTTGATTATCTTTTGTTTAATTCTTTTTTCATTTGTTCTTTTACATAATTCCAACAACTATGTTATTATTTTTTATTTAAATTTTAATTTAAATGTCCTTTTACGCTCTTCTCTTTATACCCATCGAACAATGTACAGTCTTATCTTTTATTTAATTCCGAATTCAAAAGACAATCAAAAAAAATTCCGCGACCTTTGGCCTATTCATTTAATCTGGACGTTCGTCCCTTCCATTTGGGCACACCCTTAGTGGTCCACGGGCCCTTCTGGCGCCACGTGAAGGAGGCCTGGCAGATGAGGCACCACCCGAACCTCCACTTCGTCTTCTATGAGGACCTCAGGAGTAACACCAAGTTCGAACTCAAGAGACTCAACGACTTCCTTGGCACCAACCTTACGCCGCTCCAGCTCGAGAACGTAAGTCAGGCTTGAGTTAGACTTGAGACGAGCTTGAGTCCGGGTTGTGGAGTTAAGGTTGGAATCAGGCTTGTGGCGTTAGGCTGGAGTTAGACTTTTGGAATTTGGCTGAAGTCAGGCTTGAGTGAGACTTGAGACGGACTTGAGTCCGGCTTGTGGAGTTAAGGTTGGAATCAGGCTTGTGGTGTTAGGTTGTAGTTAGGCTTGTGGAGTCAGGGTTGTGGTGTTAGGCTTGAGTTAGACTTGAGACAGGCTTGAGCCAGGCTTGTTGAGTCAGGCTTGAGTTAGACTTGAGTCAGGCTTGTAGTGTTAGACTGGAGTCAGGCTGCTTGTGGAGTCAGGCTTGAGTTAGGCTAGAATCAGGGACTTGAGTCAGGCTGAAGTCAGGCTTGAATTATACTTGATTCAGGCTTGTGGAGTAACGTTGATATACACGCTCTAGTTTATGTGTATTTCTTAGAAATATACATACAGAAAAAAAAATGAGTAGGTCTAATTCAAACAGACCAAGTACTGTTTTGCTCTAAAAATATGTATAAATATGTCACAATACATTTACTTTCCGTTGCGCGATTATCCTTTATAAATAGACATAAATATACTTAAAGATACGTGCTAGTTGATGAGCATTTCTTAGGAATATACATAGATAAAAGGTAGGTCTAATTCAAACACACACGCCAAGCATTGGAACCCGTTAATATTGCACAACGTAAATATTGTACGTTTATGTATATTCGTCAGAAATATACTTAAATATACGTTAATAAAAACGATAAGAATAGGTTTAATCTAAAGACGCATAAAACTATAGCAATCTACCGCGGTTTCGTTTTTACGACTTTAGACCGATAAGCTATAATCTCTCGATGCAGCCATAAAGTAAATTCGTAAATTTGTTTGTTCGTCTCTTACAGTTATTTTCAAAGATTTTGTAATGGGAAAGTCTCTGTAATTATTTATATTTATATTATTATTATTATTATTATTATTATTATTATTATTTTTTTTTTTTTTTTTTTTTTTTTTTTTTTTTTTTTTTTTTTGTTTTTTTTTTTTTTTTTTTTTTTTTTTTTTTTTTTTTTTTTTTTTGCTTTATCACAGTCCTCCAATTCGACTGGGTGGTATTTATAGTGTGGGGTTCCGGGTTGCATCCTGCCTCCTTAGGAGTCCATCACTCTTCTTACTATGTGTGCCGTTTCTAGGATCACTCTTCTGCATGAGGCCGGAGCTACTTCAGCCTCTAGTTTTTCTAGATTCCTTTTCAGGGATCTTGGGATCGTGCCTAGTGCTCCTATGATTATGGGTACGATTTCCACTGGCATATCCCATATCCTTCTTATTTCTATTTTCAGATCTTGATACTTATCCAATTTTTCCCTCTCTTTCTCTTCAACTCTGGTGTCCCATGGTATTGCGACATCAATGAGTGATACTTTCTTCTTGACTTTGTCAATCAACGTCACGTCTGGTCTGTTTGCACGTATCACCCTATCCGTTTCTGATACCATAGTCCCAGAGGATCTTTGCCTGATCGTTTTCTATCACTCCTTCAGGTTGGTGCTCGTACCACTTATTACTGCAAGGTAGGTGATGTTTCTTGCACAGGCTCCAGTGGAGGGCTTTTGCTACTGAATCATGCCTCTTTTTGTACTGGTTCTGTGCAAGTGATTATTATTATTATTATATTATTATTATTATTATTATTATTATTATTATTATTATTGAACTCCATTCAGCTGTTGGTTTCTTATAGCACTATCATTATTAAACCTGTTTTTTTTCTCGATGACCTTACTATTTAAAAGGATTATTATTCGCCATAATAATCTGACCATCTGACCCCCCAAAAATCGATGACCTTGACCTAGTTTTCAAGGTCGAGATACTAAAAATCGAAAGACCAACCCTATAGGCCCATGTCTTACTAATCGTTTCTGTTTTATCCCGCCAAAGTTATAGCAAATCTTATATAGACTCTATTAATCAAAGAATCTAATATATACCTCTCTCTCTCTCTCTCTCTCTCTCTCTCTCTCTCCACAGGTGGAGCACTACACGAGCTTTGAGGAGATGAAAAAGAGAGACAACTTCACCAACACGAACAGGGCCGACAATCCTAACGTGAACCAGAAGGTGGCTAAGACAGACGGTGGATTCTTCAGAAAAGGTCAGTTTATTATAGTATTATAGTTTATTTTATGCGTCATACATCCCGTCATACATCCGTCATACATCGCATGAATCCGTTACACTTCTTTTTATGTATTCATTCAAAATTCGTATGGGCAAGTTGCCATGAGTTGCCAGAGGTAATTAGTACGAGAGAAAACTTATTTTTTACATTTATCTTTAATGTGAGATAACCAAGGAAGTTGAGACTCTCTCTCTCTCTCTCTCTTCTTTAATCCACGGCTTGATGTGAGATCATCTTGTGATTGCACGGTAACCAAAAATGAATTTGGGAAAAGTAGGAATTACAGATGAATTTCTCTAAAAGTTCCTTGCGGTTTTAAAGACCTAAATTTAAAAGTAATTTGTCAAAATACATTTTAAATATCTATTCAAATTAATTCCATCCTTTCTTGACGAAATTCTACTTTGAAAACTGTCAACTCTTTTGAACACTAGACCTATACTCTGTTTTTTTTCATCTGTCCATCCGCCTGTGGTGTTTTTGTATGGTAACACTGCGTCCTGGGCTTTAGATAGTTACATTAGCTTACATTCAACGATTATAATAATATCCTATTTCGAATATGAACGGTGTAATTCGCATATAGTAAATTATTAAAACACTTTTCAGTTGTAAATGTACACCCAGATATCCCTTTATTTACCTAAAACTTACACACAGCGTAACTATTAAAAGCCCGGGACGCAGTGTTACCATACAAAAACACACAGGAGGCGGATGGACAGATGAAAAAAAAAAACAGAGTATAGTCAATCCTTTAGCCATTTACGTATCCTTACAAAGCTTTGGTGTAGCTAATTCCTTGATGTTTAGTTGACGCACAAATCATAAAACTCTTCTTCTGGATTTCCAGGACAAGTCGGAAACTGGAAGGAGAAGCTGACGCCTGAAATGATCGAGAAAATCGACCAGTACACCAAGAAACACCTGAGCGAGATACCCTTCCGGTACTCTGCGCCGTCTACGAAAATCGACTCCTGATGACAGCAGGGTCTTGAATCTGCCTCATTTCGTGATCTATCCTATTGTATTTTACGTCCTTTTACAGTTTTTCGTAATGATATGAGTGTCTGTACTGTTGACTGATAGGATACCAGCCTTAAACAAAGCCTTTAATCGTTCGTTTTACGTCTAGTACTCTGTAATAATCGTACCGCGGTCATTTCTGCAACAAGCTGGTGTTTATAGGCCTAACACCAAGGCGAAACAAGTCCCATAAGTGTCATAGATGGTTGATTGATAAAATACCAGCCTTAAACAAAGGCTTTATCCGTTCGTTTACGTCCAGTATACCCTGTAATAATTAGTCTAATGTCATTCTGCAACAAGCTGGTATTTATAGGCCTAACACCAAGGCGAAACAAGTCCTATACGTGTCATCGATGGTTGATTTGATAGGACCCTAGCCTTAAAACAAAGCTTTTTAACCTCTAGTTTCCATCCATTAATTTGTAACAATTGTACTACCCTCAGTCTGTGAAATGCTGGTGATTATAAGCCTATAGCACATAGGCGGCGCAAATCTATAGACTATATGACAATTTTCTGTAAATTTACTTAAGCAGTCTTGTAAGAATACCTGTATGAATCATAGTCAGTAAGAACAATTTTCTAGTGAAATTTATAACTCGTGACGTGTGCATTATTTATCACATTTTAGAATTTATAAAAAAAAAAAATGTAAGCATGAACGGTGTATGTAGTTAGTCTAAAAAATTGTTCTGTAAATACCACTAGGATTAGGACGACAAGCGTGCCATGTAAATAGTTTTTGTTGTTGTTGATGAGATAATGACACAGGGAACAATATATTTAAATATAATATAACTGATGTATTTATTCAACCTTTTGACCTTGTATTATGCGTACAAAAAGATTTTTTTTTTTTTGCCTCATACGAAGTTACAGAACAGCCCTACTTTGTATTACAATTATAAATTCAGAGTTGTAATTGTATGACGTAGATTTTAAAGTTATTATTAAAACCAGTCAGCTATAGGACTTATACAATATCTAGCTGACTGGTTAATCAACTCATATATATTCTACTATGACAATTCTAGGTAACAAACCTGGTAGTTGTGACGCCAGATAACTTACAATCAATCAATCTAGGTCACAAAGAACTACCTAGAACCTGTTTTCAATATAATTTCGCAATTTTCGTTTACCTTATAATATGACGAGTTTCATATTGGGTAAGTTTATAAAAAGGAGGCATTGAATCATATGTGGAAAAGATAAAAAAAGAATGAAAGAGCTTATTGAATAAAAAAAAATACCTCGTACGACTAAGAGTAAGAGAGCCGTTGTACAGGTAATGCCTTCTCGTCCTCTACCCTCCACCATGACTCCCACTCGACAACGACTAGGCCAACTCCAATAAGTTTCCATTAAAATCTTAAATGTTTATTTTAACTATATTGTGTGCTATTTTTGAGCTTATATCAGTTATCTACAGTGAAACAATGTTGTTCTTACAGGCTAAAGTCACATGACTTGATCAGGCCAGCTTTCATGTTGGTCCTGTTATTTGAGTTATTTTGCTGCGTAATTAACAGTTCTCCTACATTGCACTGAATATAATTCCTCTCCAGTTACGTTAGAGGTTCATTAATACGTTGCTTAAAAAAGTATATAAACCTATCCAGCCGAAAAAAAGTGTCTAAAAGGCCTTAGGCTTCAGTGCCTTCCTGTGATAGGCCTCCTTTGTACCAGTAGACTGTTTCGAGGTGGAATGAGGTCAATTAGACCCCATAAATTTTATGGTCAATAGGTAGGCTTCGTCAATACAAGCTACAGGTGCTAGCCTACGTAGGTAGGTAGCCTATAGCCTGTGGTGTCATTCATCTTCATCAGTAGCCTACTATTCGTCAAGTTTCTCTTATTACCTGGAAATTAGAATACAAATGCCAATGGGACAGGTAACCCAGTGCCCATATACCCACCTCTGGCAGAGATAAAATAGACATTAAGGGTTACATACCTAGGTGCAGGTCACAAAGGAAGGATGGAAAGTTATACCATAGGAACAGCTAAGGTAAGTTAAGGGTTGGGTAAGAAGACTACTATGAGATTCAGGGCCTCTGTAACACGGTTTTTTCGCAATAACTTTTTATCTATGCATTTCATAAATATAATGCTTATTCAGAATACATATTATATCAACCACATAAATTTTGAGTGTATTCTGCACTACGTAGGTTGAATAAATTTGGTACTTATAATGTAAAAGTGACCTTTTTTGAAGACGGGCCAACTTACTCAGAGAAAAGGTTTCGAACGCACTCGTTACGTAACTTATGACATCATTTCTTCCCTCTTTCTCGATGGATGATTGGCTATACGTAACGAAGGCTAAACCTCTGGCAAACAAATGGACATACAAATTTGTAAATACAAGCAAAGCAATACACCTTTATGAACTCTGGAACCTCCCCACTGATAATTGTCATAATGAACAAACCAACAAAATATGTTAATAAATACAAAAACACTTCGATTATTAGTCTAACTCCCAAAATAAGTTTCCAAAGAAATTACAGTCTACTTTATAGGTCACAATCAGATTGACAAGATGTAGGGATTAGTTGGTAATTACCAAAAACATAGTAGACAAGCTTGATTTGATAACTGCTATATCCAATGTCAAGCAATTTTTATTTATTGGCTATCTACCTATTTACTGAAAAAAAAAATAGCCGGTACCGTATATTGGCTTTAAACCTTCACCAATAATTATCGTCAGAATGGTGACTTCATGAGGCTCCACCCACTTTCGCCTCGTTATAATTCAGGATAACACTGAAGGCTACCGTGGGCATCGTTGGATTAGAAAATTTAACTTCTCGCTATAAAAACTCATTTCTCGAGTAGTTGTAAGAAGTGCTAAATGATCCTCAAGGATCCCAGCAGTTGGTCTAAACGTTTAATTCATGTATATTACTGCTATACTGTTGCGGCACTACTGCTACAGTAGTATTACTACGCTAGCACTGATACCCAACCCACATCTATGTATCGTTCCGCCATTCATAAATTTAGTCTTTGGGTTTCAGAGCCGATAGCATTTCTGTCTGGTGGATGGGCGGGGCAACATTTAGTCAAACGGTATTTGTTTACCTTGCTTACGTAATGAATGTTTTTCGACTCTTGGCTCGTAATCATTGGCCATGGCGTCGGCTATCATTTTTACTCTATAAAAATTAAAACTATCGGGTTTAGGTTATTGATAATGCTGACAAAATTTGTGTGTGGTTGTAAAATATACATATGTCAACTTTCAGCTACATCCGATGCTTTGACAAGAAGCAAAGTCAAAAAAACCGTGTTACAGAGACCCTGAATCTCATAGTAGGTGAAGGTTTTCAGTGAAACAAGTTTAGCAGAGGTGAAGAAGCCTCAGGAGACAGTCGTAGAGTCTTGGCTAGTAGTGTTGGTAAAGAGGGAAAGGTGTTATATATCTTACATGAATAAGTTTTGCCCAAAGCATGATCACTGAGGCTGGATGTAACTGTAACGCAAGCTTATTAGGAGCAATAATTCAGTATGAATTTAAATACTTCATCTTTAGCTGTTGGCGTATGGCTTCAAGCACTGTAGTTTAGCTTTGACTGAAGTACAAATAAAAAGTATGAAATGGGGCATTCAAACTCATCTTGTTATTAGTGCTTGGTCATTTTGTAGCACCAAATCACAATTGCTGAGATTCATAGTAAAGGATAGCCTAGTTAGCAATTCTGTTTAAATATTTCTTAAACTGTGGACAAGGTCATCTCAACTTAGGTAAATATGATTGAAACTGAATGAAGGTATGTCTTTCAAAAGGTGGTACCAGTTTGCGGCTCAAATGCCTTCTCGTCTTAGGCTTGGCATTTCATTCGTGTATTTGAAATAAAAGAAGGCATAAATACTACGATGACCATGTTTAGAAGTCTGTGTGAGAAGCCTTCAAAGTTTATAACATCGTCAGGAATTAGATAGATATGAGTGTGTGTTAATCGTGGATTAATTTATATGAAAATCTCTGGCTTAGAATTAACAGAGACAAAACCTCAGTATTTGACAAGCCTGTAATAATTAATGTTTAAAATTGTGGCCAGTGGTATCACCTAATACCTTAGCAAAATGTATGCTCATTGTAGAAGATGAATTTTGAAACAATGGATTTTCTTGTCATTTGATAGGGTGAGAGTACTGTCCTCATATCAAGGTTTCCTTTCTGAAAAAATTTTGTCCACTCTGGGTTTAATAGAAGCTATGGTGAAGCTAGTTTGCCATTTCTTGAACAGCTACAGAAATCTGTAATATCAATTTGAAATGTTTTGTTAGTTCATGATGGATAATTGATTTCAGGTGTTCACAGGTATCCTCTGAAAGTGTTGTATTGGTTGATCAAAATTTTATTGGCTTTTAGAACTGGAATGGATGTCCTTGGCATTATGTAGTTATGTCATGGTTATGTCGTGGTAGTACTTATTTGAGATTTGATGGCTCGAGTATGTGATATCAGATTTGGGTTTATTGCTGTGTGGAAATTTAGCTGTGTAATTGGTAGTATATAGTTTTATCATTGCTCCAAAGATGTCTTAGTGAGTCTATTTGAGACTTCTGAATAATCTACAACCTGAATTTGGATGGACTTAAGACATTTATGTTGGTTAGAACTTGAATAACTATAACCTACGACCAAGTCTCGGATGGATTCAAGACATTGCTCATGATGTTAGAAATTATCTGGGATTTTATACTGATGTTCAGTTTTCCTATCAAGACCATCTTGAGTTTCATTATAAATATTGAAATTGACAATGTTTACGGACTAAAGGAAGATACGTACATACTTTAGGACGAAATGCTGTAGTACTTATCTTTTATGATGGTGATTCGTGTTCTGATCAAGTCTTGGCTCATGATGCAAAGTATTTATTGAGTAATGTTCTGCATTACTAATCTCTTTGCATTTTCATTCGTTTTTATCAATATTAACTTATTTTATTTTTTAATAAGTAAAATATCGTGTGTGGGTGTGCGTCCCTTACTTTCTCCTAATGGACACCATATTCTTTGGAAGCTTGAATTTTAAGTCAGTGGCCCCTTTGGCTTGCTTGTTCCATATGTGTAGGTTTCATCTACTGAATTATAATAATGATTAATGGAAATAACTTGTTTTTCAGCTTTGTTAATGATCAGTGTTCTTAGTTCATGATAGTAAGTTTTGGTGGACATGAAATCTTGATAATTTCTAGTTTTGGTTTTTAAAGGGTATATCAGACCAAATCTGGCGTTGTCGGTTTGGTATTGGCGTGCCAGCTCGGTAGCCATGAGTGCGATTATCGGGCATTCCAGAGAAGGGTGAGAGATGTGTATTTCTGGTGATAGAAGTTCACTCTCGTCGTGGTTCGGAAGTGACGTAGAGCCATTGGTCCCGTTGCTGAATAACCATTGGTTCCATGCAACGTAAAAACGTCATACAAACAAACAATATACTTGATCCAAGAAGTGTCCATTCATCATGTTCTAGGTTTGAACTTGGAGAAGGTTTTATTCATAACAGTAAAGCATGGAATACGAACAGAATTAGTTCGTGATAATAGTGCTAGACAATTGCAAAGTATTTCATCTGTAATAGTCTTATGTTCAAATGTTCTCTTGTTGCAGTGGATATGATATTGAGATGCTAGTTGGTGGCAGTGAGTTTGATAACACAGCAATTCTGGGTTGACGATGGATTTGGTATTCAGCAGTTTTATAAATGATAGTGGGTTTGTTGTTCAGCTGTTTGTGACAGTAGAGTCTGGTATTCAGATATCACTCGTGGACAGTGGAGCTTAATAATAATTCATAAATCAGCTGGTGACTATGGATAGGTTCAATGTGTCTTATTTTGTAACAGAAATGTTTGATGTGTTTTAGTTTGTGATATGGAGTTTGAGATTTATTTTGCGTGCTGTCCTTTTTACTAAGTTCAACTCCAGGCTGTGTTCTTGTTAATTTGGAATTTTCTTGTAGTTGCACGATGTTATAATTCAGAATCCATCGTCATTGATATAATTCAAATCCATTAAGTTCCCCTCACAGGTTTATGTCATTTGGTGTTTTAGTGTGGAAGTAATGTTTGTTATAATCATGTGGGATTCAAAGAAGTCTTAATTTTCTGCTGAGATTCAATGTAGCAAGTCTGTTATGTTAGTGTAAAGTAGTTTTGTTTCAGAAAGTCTTGTTAGTCTGTGATATTTTTACATTCATAAAGTCGTAATTCTTGCTAGTGTTTGGTGTAGCAAGTCTGTTAGAGCAAGGTAGCTTTGCTCCAGAAAGTCTTTTAGTCTGTGATATATATTTTTATTCTAGGAATCTGTTAGTTTGGTGTGCTTTTAGAGTTTGAGGGAGTTTCTTTAATTTGCATTCACGAAGTTTAAAGTGTAAACATTTTGTTATTGTAGATACTTTTACTTTTAGAAAGTCTGTTTACTTGTGGTGCTCTGACTCTTAAGAAGTATGTTTCCTAATGAGACTTGGCTTTTAGAATGTAAATTTTATATATGTTTTTATATTCAGAAAAGTTGTTGCTTTTGGTTCTGCAATGACTGTTAGTTTGTGATATGTTTTTATTTAGGGTGTTTATACAGTACCTCTACCTTCAAGAAGTCGGTTATTTTGTGATGATTCTGCATTCTGGATTACTGTTAGGTTTGATATGTAAGCTTTGCAGATGTCTGAGGTTGTGAGGTGTGTCTCAAAAATCCCTGTTATTTTATTTTTAGAAGTCTTTTTGTTATTTTTGCTAAAAAAATAATTCGTACGTACATAATTGAGTGTTTTGCCTTGAAAAGAAGAACTTGGGTCGTGATCTTTGGTTAAGACAGTCTGGTAGCTCGCGATTTTTTGGCCAGAGAGTTAGTTATTGACTGTGTTGTTATAAAGTAGTATTATTTTGTGTTTTTGCCTGAAACGTCTGTTAGGGTCTGTAAGGAAGTCTGTCAGCTTTGAATTTATAATTAGAATATCTCTCTTCTTCCCAATGAACACCTTAATATTCTTTGGAAGCTTGAATTTCAAGTCAGTGACCCCTGTGGGCATGTTCCATATGAACAGGGTTCATCTACTGAATAGTAAGAGTACGTAATTAATGGAAATAGTTTGTTATTTGTACTGAACAGCCTGTCCAATAGTCATTGGTTGAAAATATTTTATAGCTGAGGAGTTTTATGCTTTGCAAGTCTTGAGGGTTAATTGTTTTATTATTGCTGTTAATTTGTAGGTTTCATGCTTATAAAACTCCTGAGGTCGCCATAGTTTTTGCCTTTGGAAGTGTCTGATAGTTTTGCCCTGTGAGTTTGTACGTTGTCACTTGCTATTTTACCCAAACAGGGGGTATGTTTAGGAGATATATTTTGCATAATGACTGTGTTTAAGAGAAATTTTTACCTAAAACCTTGGGTTTCTTTGTTTTGATTGGAGGAAAAGTATTTTCCCCAAAGAGTATCTTAGTTTTATTTTTATGTTTATCATTAGTTCGTGAGAGTTTTCTGCCTGGAAAGTGCATATCAGTTAAGCTATTTTTTTGTCCAGAAATTGTTAGTTTGGGATAGATCTTGCCTGAAAGTATATCAGTTTTAGAGTTGGTTGCATAGAGGCAGAAGATTACATTTTTCTACCTACAATTTATTTATTTATTTATTTATTTTTATTTTTATTTATTTTTTGTTCAAGGAGGTTTTTTTTTTCCAGAAAGCAAACTTCATTTACATACAAAGTGTCTCAGTTTAGGATTTTTTCCGGAGATTAGATGCTTAGTTTACTAGAAAATGTTTATTCCTTATTTTTGCCTACCTATAAGGTGTGGCCAAGTGTAGATTTGTTTTTAACTCGGTTAGTGTCCTAATGGAGTTTTTATTTTGCCCAGGAAGATCTGTGAGATCAGGACTTTTTATTTTTTTTATAGCACTCGCTAGAATAGAGGTTTAGTATTGTCATTGAAATTCTCGATATAATGACTGAATGACTGGCTACATTGTCAAGAATTAATTCATCATCTGAAGAAATGACCCGTTACTTATTGGAATAAAGCTATCGCCCCATGATTTTGAACATTCTAAAAGCTGACTAAAAAGTTCATAAACTTATTGGAACTTAACTTGTCAAAAGTTTGTTTTTAGCATTGTAAAGTGCATACTATAATGTTCAGTGTAAAAGCAGTAAACTGTCCTCAAATTTCCTAACTAATACACGTTGGTATGCCAGTTGTAATGGTCAGTGTGAAAGGCAGTATTCACTCATTCTAGTTGGCAATACAAGGTTGAAGTTTTTAGTGTCTTGTGGTCCTTGCTCTAGTGAGGATGTGAAATAGTCTCTCTAATGTTGAGGACTTCATGTGAGCAATATGAAATTGGGATTTTCACAGATTTGTTCACCTGTTCAATATTAGACAACCTCTTTCTTTATTAGGTTATTTTTGTCGTGTGAACACATCAAAGGAATGTCCCTGTCAAGCACTGAACATTCCTCCTTAATTAACCTGGCAATGGGATGAATTTTTGTAAGGCGTATCACACAGAAACTAAACTGGAACTGGTGGTCCACGTGTAGGGTGAAGGCTGACGTTAGTCCGACCTGCTGTCCTGCTGGGGAAGGAAGAACTCTGGGCAGGAGGATAGTAGCTTTGCACGTCTCCGACCATTTACCCGACTCAATCACTTACATTGAATGGTGTCCTTTGGCCAAAAAGACGAATTGGTGTTCTTTTGGGAGGGGGTTGCCTCAAGGCACACTTCTTACACCCGAAGGGGTTTGGGTCCTTTGTCTGCTTTTGTAGGGACTGTATGTGTCTTGGTGTATTTAATTGCTTTTGTTATAACAAAGACCAGAGGATGACTTGTGATTTGAATTATTTTAAAGTTTATAATTATAGTTTTCTTTGGTTTACTTCTGAAATGCATGTAAATATGTTGTTTAAAAAGATATCTAAGAATTTAAATAAAAATTCAATTTTTTTTTCAAATCTTGTAGACACATTTATGTAAACTGCTGTCAATGAAAATAGCACCAAATTAATCATATGACTTGAAAGTTACAGAAATTTAGTACTGAACAAATAAATATTTTGGTCCATGAATTAATAGGCTAAGCCTCAGAATGTAGCAAAAACGATATTTTCATATAATGGAGAATTTTAAGCCAATCTTATAGAGCATTTCTGCGTAAGTGTTAACAGGAGGCCATTTTCTAAAATTTTGGGGATTGCCGTCAAATTTAATAATTAACCAGTGCTGGTGACAAAACTGAAGTCTCATTTTTGTAACACTTATGACTATGAAATTACTCGATTTTGTCCACCAGTATTGATATATTTGGTGTCAGATTTGACGGCAAATGTTAGATGCCAGTGAACGGGCTGTGTAAAGCTCCCTAAATATACTAAGTTATTGTTTTTAGTCAATTCCACAATGAAAATCAATTTTCTATATGAATATATTTCCAGATATGGGTAATATGACTATACCTACCAATATTTATGGATAAATTACCTTTTACGGCTCTAAATCAAGAATTCTGTCGGGTATAAAGTCAATGGCTGATGAGCTCGAGCTATATTTATCATAATCAATGTCTCTCGTTTACTGTTTCGCAGTTTTCTATGAAAGTTTGAAAAGAAAAACTCATTTTCTATCGATAGGCGCTGAGGAATACTCCTGCAGTTTCGAAACCTCGACGAAAACTGGAAGCAGAATGCGAAAATATATGTTTATGTTCCGTATAGTTTCTCACACGTTATTCATAGAAAATTGGACTGGAATTTTTTGGGGGTTATTGTGCTTCCTGGACGAAATTAAGTTTGTAAAACCCTACGGGAATATCACGCCATATTTCGTTAGACGCTATACATCAGCCAAAGCATTTGCTTTGGTAATGGAATCACAGCCATAAGAGTGAACTAGACTTAAGCTTGTCTCAGTTGTAATCGTTACCACCCATCTTGGACTCCCTGCACATACCAGTTCTCTTTGACGTTTGAAAGGATCTAACACCCTTCAGCAGTTAGAGAAAATGGGAAAGTCTTGGAGAAAGCACTGGTGAAGTAAGATTGGCTTTCCCCACCTCAGCAATCATCCGTCAGCTTAGAAAACGGCCCTCTGGGTCGGCTTTAAAGCTGAGAACTGATTGGTTATACCTCCTACGGTGGGCAGATCCTTCCTCCGGGTCATTGCAGTGCTGGCTCCAAGTGGGCACCAAAAAAAATATATTGAATTGTCACGAGTAAATCTTTTATATTTTTATGGATTTTAATAAAAAGCGTCCTGATATTTGGTAGTTTTTATTTCCACACTATCGTACACTAATTTGCTCATACAAGATTAACCAGACTAATTTTTGTGTTCTTGTCGTTGTAAAATGTCATAACCAGTGACGTCATATTTGTAGTGCTGCTGACAAAGTGTGCTCGAGTCATAACTAGTGACATTATATCCCATCTGTCAACAGGAAGAGTTATATAGTTATTACTTCGAATGAAGCTGGCAGTTTTGGTAAATCGTAACTAGACTGTCTTTTATACACCAGTTTATCTTTATTGGGTCTCCCCTACTGTACCCAACTTTTGCCTCGACTTATCAGAATTCTTAAGGCTGGGATAAATAACTTATACCCTTGATATTTTATTACATATAACACGTACCTTTGTATTTTAGAATTTAGGCCAGGAACAAGCTGTGGTACTGCATTATACCAAACTTTAGCCTTGAATTGGTTACTCAAAAATCTTAAGGTTGGGATATGAAATTTATAACTTTCTGAAAATAGACAACCACTTTATATTTCTATGTACCTCTATGTTAGCTGTACCTTAAATACCGCTTTTTTAACATTTAATCATTGGTACTTTAATTTTCTTCAGTGAGAGAGAGAGAGAGAGAGCTGATTTATAGGTACGACATCGTGCATAATACTGAGAGAAAGAGAGAGAGAGAGAGAGAGGAGAGAGAGCGAGAGATGAGAGGAGAGGAGAGAGAAAGAGAGAGAGAGATTAACAATTAACAAAACGCAAACAAAATTTTATTTAAAGACTGACTCACCTTTCGATAAAACAACAAAAAGCGTAAGAATACATTTCACATAACATACAACAGTCTTTCTTCAGATTGTAATCACAAACTTGGGTAAAAATTAATAGTACATTACTTGGTTAACGTGAATGAAAGAAACACGAAGAAGGAACAAAGAATTGCACATTCGTCGTTCTGCCTTTTCCAAAAATGCTTGAAAGGGACGAATGATCACGAAAACCTTTTCAAATTCCTATTCCCTTTCTCCTTTAGCGATTCAGATAATAACAATTACATGACAATCACAATGGATAAAATAGATAATCATCATATAAAATTGACAGGAGGAAACCTAACAATTGCATAATGTATTTTGGACATTAATGCCCTTCGTATTATGTCAGAAACATATCTAAAAACTTTTATTTTTTTCATTAAAATAAAACAACAGTATGAAATGGCCTTTAGGACAATAGAGAGAGAGAGAGAGAGAGAGAGAGAATTCATTATAACAAAAATGAGCTAATATTCTCAAGGACTAAACCTGCAAAAGCACTGGCTATAGAAAGAAGCTTCCTTAGCACAAAGGCCCCATTGTAGAGAGAAAGCCAAGAGGAAATGATCTCACACAGACAAGAATAATACATAATTCAACAAAGACATATAAACACAGCGAAAAGGACAGTCAAGAAAACTAAGGTCGAGGCGCTGGGTGCTCCGATGGGTTGATACAGCCACGTTCAAGCTTCTGAAACTAACATTCTGTTGGTGTCCTAGTAATCATTAACCCTTTGGGATTACCACTGAGATTCTGATGACATCTGTCAAAAAAAAAATTTCAGGCAACTTCAACTGACTGGTCATTTTTACTTATTTTTGTTTCTTTTGTAAATGTACTGCAAAGCATCGAGCTTCAAAATGAGACTACAACTAGCATAATAGCATGAAAGATAAATTTGTAACAAGCAAAGAAATAACATTACTGCTGGCCCCCTAAGTAGTATTCACTTGCCACAGTCAGGTCATGTTTAAGGGAATTCGTCTCAGCACAAATATGTTACGCATTGCAATTTAGTCGCAACATTTTGCTATTGGTGATCGAGTCCTCAATCAGAGAATAATCTATTAACTTGGTTAAGCAAAGTAGAAAAACATTGTCCAAACTGCACTCAGAACACAAACTCAATGTGCATGAGAGATTGGAATGGAACAAATACTGACAGGGCAGATGGGACGATCCCACAAGTAGAAGAGATCATATATACCTTGTTACCGATCACTTTCTGAAGTATCTAGATTGCCCTCCCAAACAATACAAGGTATAAGTCAATATCAAAAGGTTTATAACTTGTATGGCGACACATTCAAATACAGTGGTACCTTGAGATACGAAAGGCTCAACTTAGGAAAAACTCGAGATACGAAATCCAATACGAAAAATTTAACGGCTCAAGATACGAAAAGTTTTCAAGATACGAAAGGTTTCTGTAAAGTCCGAGATTCGCCCGAACCACCGATAACAATTTTGAAACTCATGCGCCGCCAACTTAGTAGACTCACCACCATCCTCCTGCTCTCATTGGTTCCTGATGTTAGTTGCGGCCATGAGATCCCTCTCTCCTATTGGCCAGCATTCCTCCCATCATGCATCTATGTACGTGGTGGCATGCCTCGGCCACTCGGTACCAGCATCGTTATTGTACGCACGCGGTATTCGTTTCGGGATCGTCAACTGTTTCTGAATCTACTAGTCAGAGATGACATTGTGATGGTGTTTGCGTCATGTGTATTTAAAAAAAAAAAAAATTTCATTTTTTTTTCACAGAAAATGGAAAAAAGAAGAGCACCTCTTGAGTGACGACATATATATGATTGACCAAGATCTCTCTCGTGGGATAAGTGACCAAGATCTCTCACATGGGATAAGTGATCAAGGTCTCTCTCATGGGATAACTGGAAACTTTGCAACGTTGGTAGAATCTCCACTCCCTGCTGAACAGAGGGTGTTGACCAATCATTTACAACATGCATACCATTATAATCAAGGCAGTTCAGTTTAAGTTGAAGGTCAGCAGCCGAACATTCAGTACCCAAATCAGTTGCAGCGAGAGCATTTCGTTGAACAGGGTTTTGATGGACACCAGGGCCAACAGTCATGAGGTGCAACAATTAGTAGGTAATTATCAAGACGGGCAGCCGTTAATGAACACTACGCTCTGGCCTTGTGGGAGATTGCAGCTTTATATAAAGTGCAATCTTTTATATAAAAAAAAAAAAAAAAAAAAAAAAAAAAAAAAAAAAAAACGAAAAGGCTCACACAGGTCGTATGCTTGCGCAGTTCGATGACGTTTGCCCGAGTCGTTTCAGGAACATTGTGAAAAGTAGGCAAAAGCAATCTTCCTCAGATCGTTTTATATTTTAAAGGGGCCTTTAGCATTAGCAGGAGTAAGCAAAAGGAAGAACAAAGTGATAAAAAAACAGAAAGTTATAAGCAAAAAGGAAGAACCAAGTGATAAAAAACAAAGTTATAAGCAAAAAGGAAGAACCAAGTGATAAAAAACAAAGTTGAAAGTGGTGAAGTTGAAATTCTGTAAAAAAAAAAAAAAAAAAAAAAAAAAAAAAAAAAAAAAAAAAAAAAAAAAAAAAAAAAAAAAAAAAAAAAAAAAAAAAAAAAAAAAAATTACTGCGTAAAGTAAAAAAAAAAAAAAAAAAATAGAAAAAAAAATTATAGATTTTGTAGTAAGTGTTACAGTTTTGTTAATGTGTTTCGTAAATTTTAGTTTAGTTTTCCTTACATTTTTTTATGTGTTTCGTAAAGTTAAGTGTACGTATGTACCTACGTATCTGTCGTTTGTCCTCCTCCTCCTCTGCCGCCACTTTCGGAGATAGCCTCACTCGAAAGGTAAGCTTCCACATATTTCTTGTATACCATGTACACTAATACACTTTATTTACAGGTTAATTTGCATTACGTTATTAAGTTAGGTATTGAATGGTCCAATTTGTTGTAGTATTTCATTGTTTATAGGTCGATTTAGCTTTATTATGAAATTTACTGGGGTGTTTTTGGAGGGCTTGGAACGGATTAGCCATTTTACATGTAAAATGTGGTCCAAGATACGAAAACCTCATGATATGAAGGGCGCCTCGGAACGGATTAATTTCGTATCTCGAGGCACTACTGTAATCCTATGTAGATACAGTTTCACCTGTCTTACTAGTTCATCACAAGACTTAGTGACACCTTCATGAAATAAACATTGAATACTTTTTTCTAATCTATTCTCGAAATGCTTAGTTGTAATTGTCCTCTTCTCACTCTCAAATGGTAGCCTGTTTCTTGATGATACGCTTTCACACGTTGCCAACATTACCTGGAATCATAAGAGTTGAGTTTAGTATGAAAAGCAAAACCTAAATTTACAGGAAAACAGGGGTACCTTTGCCTTTAAAGATGAGGAAAACAAAGGGATTTTTGTATGACCATAGGTCTTTTTACATAATTGATTTTCAAGAAACCAATACCTCACTTCAGAGCAAAAATGTAACTAAAAACAATACTACAATTGTACCTAGTATACTTACTCTGTATAATTAGCTGTAGATGACTTGTCAATTGGCCAGATTCATGGCTAAATCCTTATACTCTGAAGGAGGTGGCATTAACTTTCAAGGCTGGATATCGTCCACAAGGAAGAAATAATTTGACACTGGTGAACTACGTATTACGCCATAGACGTTCACAATTCTGCAGAACATCACCTGAAAGGGAAAAGTGGAAACTTTTTTCACCTTGGTATGAACTGTAAACTGGAGTAACTTTTTAAAAAAGAGGATAAGGATTTTTGCCTCAGCATTTAATCAGAAACTAAATTCTAGGCAAGCAATGATTTGCTGTGGCATAGGAACTGCCAATCAGAGCAGGGCAAAGCTCAAGAAGTGGATAGCTTATAGGTTGAATAATACCCAGGGAGAACACACGACAAGTAAAAGTCTGAAAGTAACGTAGTTTAGGACTACTGGTGGAGACTGCAAAAAAAACCCCCATTGCCGTCTAAAAAATGAAAAAAAAAATTGTCACATCAAGCACAATAGAATCAGTGGCCCCCTAACTCAGGCCCAAAAAATCGAGAGGAGGTGGAGTGGGTGGGGGGTGTAGGTATGGTTTGACCATGAACTAACCAACAGACTGTCCCTAAGAGGGGATGAGGGTAAAGGCAGGAAAAACAATGTCTGGAAGTAAAAGTTAACATAATATGGAAAGAAGAGGGCCAAAAAGCAATACAAGCTCACCTGGTCAATGGAAGAATGTATATGATACCGTCATTTTACCTTTTATTTCACATGCACAGCATCTATATTAGGTATTATTTCTCACCTAACACCGCAGCTAGTAACCCTATACAAGGAATCTTCAAACCAAGGTGCAAAGGATATACTGTACTACCATCTAAAAAAATTGACAACCTTAATCATACAACTGATAATGGAACATCTAGATGACCCAATAGTCATAAACAGTGTCAATGGCACTCCTACCACTAGAACAAGTGTTGAACAAAAGATTTTTTTGGAATAGGCAAATGGAAAATGCAGTGGCCTTCACTGGTTATATATATATACAAAGAATGCTTGAATCTAAGAAGAAACCTTAGATTTACAAAACTGATACTGCACATATCACTGCATGTTTTGTGCTCATTGTACAACTGACACAGCACTGTGAATGTTTTGATGGTCGTAATACTACACAGCTACCATACAAAAATCATGGCTAGCCTATGCACTTAATACATTACTACAATACTGATAGACCAACACAAGAGTTTAACTTCTCAAATGGCTGAATGACACAGTGTTCAATACACATTGCAAAATATTACTTCAAAACAAACAGCAGCAGGAACATGCAGTGGTAATTCTAGGCAATAACTCCGCACAGACTGCAAGGAATGGTCCCGCAAACATGAAAGCCACAAGGGATTGGGCCATGCAATGTATTTTGCTGTGTTTAGTACTAGCCCTTTGAGGTCAATTACAGTCGACCCCCCCAAAAATAATGTTAAATTCTTAATAAACCCAAATACTATATGGGAAACTGTAATTTCCAAAAAATACCAGACATGTAGTTATCACCTATACATACTCTTGTTATTTTCCATCTGTCCATCCGCCTGTGGTGTTTGCGTATGGTAACACTTCGTCCCTGGGCTTTAGATAGTTACTTTCAACAGTGATAATAATATCCTATTTCAAATATTAACGGTGTAATTAGCAAACAGTAATTTATTAAAACATTTTTCAGTTGCAATTGTACACCCAGATATCCTTTTAATTACCTAAAAACTTACACATAGCGTAATTATTTAAAGCCCAGGACGCAGTGTTACCATGCAAAAACACCACAGGCGGATGGACAGTTGGAAAAAAACAGAGTATAGATCTACCAGACTTCTCCATTGCCAACCCTCTGATATTAAAAATTTCCACAAAAACGTTCATTCATTTCTCTCTTAAGCTGCTACTATTCATTTATTGAATAGTTCAAATTTCGAAACAAAATCAAAGCCATTTAGAGGTTCAGTGATGGTGAATACTCATGGGTTTTGTCCACAGTTCCTCAGTCTACGATGGTTTAGGTTTGGGTAAGATTAACTAACTCTAAGACCCAAAAATTATATTTCAATTCTGTCATACACAATAGCTGCAAATTCATTAAGCCTATTAGAACAGGTTAGCTTTTCCTTTGGAATTAGCAAACCAAAATGCTAGGTTAGGCCTATGTTCCTCATAACCTAGACAAATCACCTAGCCTACAGAAGAATAGTCTTAATTCTTACCTTTGATACCTAGCCTACAGTAGAATAGTCTTAAGTCTTACTCCGATACCTAACCTACCAAGAAGAAATAGTCTTAAGGGATATTTCTACAGAAGCAGTCCGCACGGACTGCAAGGAACGTAACCGCGGATACGACATCCACTTGGGATTGGGGCGTCCAATGTATTTCGCTGTGTTGAGTACTGGCCCCTGGGGCCTGGGGGGTTAAATACAGTCGTCCGAATATTACTTAAAATTCTTGTTCAGTAGGTAAAACTGCATAGAAAAACCGCAACTGCCATAGTCTAGGCCGCCGCGGATTAGTACCCTAGATCTACCCATAGTTTCTTTCCATTTTTTTGCGGTTTACAACGAGGTTCAAGGACGGCATGGAAACGAGAACCTAAGACAGGCTGACATCCACCAGATGACTTGAAGCAGGCTTGCCAACTGTCTTAACATTTTAATCTTTAGTTTTAATGAACGCTGATGCGTTATGTATGTGCGTGCGCGATGAAGAAAACTTATACGAGACTGAAATCTCAATAATCCACTATATATAAGCCAATAGGCATCAATCCTCGGCTCTTTGCCGCTGGTAGGCGAGAGAACGTGTTAGCCATTGTTGACCATCTACCTAACACGAACTTGTCAGAAGGGTATTTAAGACTACCTCACTGGACAAAACTCATCTGAATCGGGCCAGACAGCTATTGCTATATAAATCCTTAGTCAGAACTGTAATTCACAGTCCAGGAATCACTTTAATCCATTGCCAATCACGGTGCAGCATGCAAAATACACTCTATGAGAAAAAGCACCGCTCCCGAGGTGGAGGTCGGACCGTCGGAGACTCGGACGATCTTGTTTTGTAACTTTTGTTTCCACTTTCCCGGGTGACGTCACGCCGTGCCTCTAGCACGTCATCCATTCATTAAAAGAGACATGACTGATGTCCCATCAGACGAGAATGCATTATACTTTGGAGGGGACGTAATAAATATGTATCATTTAATTAAAATACATCCAAAGTGCTTAGAAATCTTCGCATTCTTTGGACATGCAATTCGCACGGAACAGCAGACATACCGTCCCTTTAGCACTGTCATCCACTGAAGACATGACTAAAGCACGTCAGATGTGAATGCATTATAATAGTTTGGAGGGACGTAATAAATATGTATAACTTCGTAAAATAAATCCAAAGTGCGTAGAGCAATTCGTATTATTTGGAAATGCAATTCGCACGGACTACTAGAAATTGTTTGAAAAAATGTCCTGCATACAGATTTTTTTTAGCTTATGGTTTACTTATGCGTTTAAAAAAAGGTCAGTTCAGTATCAGTTAACGTTCGTAGGGGATATAACGAATTTGTTTCATTTACTGGCTAATGAAAGGTGCATCAAGTATACTTATTCTTTGGAAAAAGCACTTATGTAATTGCCCATACCATAGATATACAGAGATCTATGGTTCATATCATCACGCCCGGCTCTTTATCCCAAATAAAGGGCGGCGGGAGCTGAGGCTTTTGTGGGGGGGAATTGAAGAATATTATAAGTCATCCAGAATCATGTTAAATGTATAATATTACTCCTGTCAAGGATCATAAGTTTTTTTTTTTTTTTTTTTTTTTATTCTACAAAGAATGTACCCAGGCGACCTTGGCCACTTAGTGCAAGCAATGAATCTTTGTATTGTGATGTAACTGTTGTATTTATTTATTCCATTATAGTAGTTAAAGAATGAAACCCTTTATCCTCAGGTGAAGCACAATCTGCAAGTATATATAAAAGAGCCACGAAACAAAGAAAAATACTTTTATTCTCTCTCTCTTAATATCTGAATGCCTTTGCAAGGACATGTGGTCTGAAAGGTAAGCACTAGACCAACAAAAGTAAACACACCTTTGATTAACCACAAAGTCATCTTCCAGGCAATCCATTTTATGTGACTGGAAATTCTTTGTACTTCTGTGACGGACGGTCAATTTGAATCACAGTAGTTTTAAAGAATGTTGTATTCCTATAAAATATGCAGCACTCTTACAGTACTGTGTAACCACTCTATATCATCAAATTGTTTTAAAACTGAAAATTTCATAGAGATGATGAAAATTTGAATTCCATTTTCAAGTGTTCAGTCATTGACTAATTAATTATGAAGTATACTACCGGGTGTTTCGAAATTAGAGGCCCCCCGCCAACCGCCCCCCCACAACTCCACAGAACAAATGGAAAGTTATGAAGTTTTCTGCTGTAGGCTATCTCCAAGTACATTACCTTAAGTTTCTATTAAGTCATTTTTCATTTTACATTTCTTGTATTTTCAGACTGAGTGACGGACTTAGATACAGCCATGGCTAACAAACTTAAAGGAGGAAGGGGGGAAATCAGATGGATTGACAGAATCCAGGCTATAACCTTCAGAGAGGCCAGGGATGCTAGCGCATCTTCATTTCACGTTCCTGGATAGCTAAAATACATTAAAAGAGATGAATCCTTTGTTAAAAGAAACTGGAACAAAAATCCATATGACTGTCATCGTGAAAAGAGTGAGAATCTTGTAAGGGCTGAAGTCCTTTCTCAGGAGTCAAAAGACATCATAGCTGAGGCATTGGGTAGACCAAGAAAGTCTTTATGTAAATTTGCGCTTGAACTAGAAACAAAAAGGGGAAAGAAGAGAAGTTATAGTGCTGTATATCATGAGTTGAAAAAATCTGGTATCAAGCCATTTCATGTTATCAGCAAGCCCAACATCACTCAGCAACAGAGAGAAAAAAAAAAAAAAAAGACCGTGCATGGTTTTGTGGTTCATTTCTTAAAGATTGGGATGAAGCTGACTTTCTCCATGTTGCCGCATCAGATGAATTCTTCATTTACACAGTCAGGAAGCCAAATCATAAAAATGACATAATTTGGGCTGCAAAGTTGGATGATATCAGCGATGATGTGCGCTATCGCATGTTTGGGAATTTTTCTCCTTTTCACAGCCAAACGGTTAATGTGGATCCTCAAGGAAAAAGGACAGTCATGGAATGGCGAATACTTCAGAGAAACTGTGCATACTGGTGGAGTATTGCCTTTCCTCAAAGATTCTGAAAATGTGTTATCTGTTGAAGAAATCACATTTTTGCATTATAAGGCACCATGTTTCAAGGCTCTTCAGACACAGGAGCTGCTTCGAAACAGTGGTATCGATTTCTTCTCATCAAGTGAATTTCCAGGTAGCTCCCCTGACCTTAATATGTGTGAAAACATTGGTAGTATCTTAAAGGATCGTGTTGAAGCACACACAGTGAACTATGATGGTATACCAAGCCTCGACGACCTGCGAAGAGAGGTGACTGAAGCGCTCAGGAAATGGAGTTTGATTCTCAGCTTTTTGCGATTTACTGAAATCATACCCCTCAAAGAATGCAGGCCTGTAAGCTATAGTAGTACAGGCAGATGGAGGCCACACAAAATATCAAATACTCAAAGAGAAACTTAAATAAATTCCATGTTCTAATACTATTCTTTTTGTCCATATCAATTTTAGTTTATGATGTAGAGGTGGGGGGCGGGGGGGGGGGGGGGGGTGGGGGGGGGGGGCATTTTAATTTCAAACACTGTATTTATGTTCATACAACTGAGTAACCTACCTATCATATTGGATATCATTTCTATCGCTATGGAATGCATCCACCCTACAGTTCCAGTGTACCTGTTGAATTAGTATAACACTGAACCGTTTCCGTCTCTACCAGAGAGAGAGAGAAACAACATTTTACATTTGCTTTTGAACTTGAGAGCACTTTCTTTTTACCTGGTGCAGTAGTTTTCATCAATTGAGACACAATAATCCATATTTAAGATAATTAATTATCTAATTAATATTGTCTTGAGACCACTAAACTAAACAAAAACAAGAAAATGCTGGCACATTTCATAATCATACAAACTCGCATTGCTAAGAATGCAGAAGTCTGTAGAAATAGTTATGTAGGGAAAATATTAGCTAGGAAAATCTACTAGTAGAGTTATGGTAGATGAAGGCGAAGGAGAGGTAGAAACTGAACGCAAAATAGGATGTTTGAAAAGTGAGACCCATAAAACCAGTGCCTTCGACACAACAAAATGTGATGAGGCAAGTTGTAAGTGTTGAACCTTGACCCATCAAGTGGGAGGTTACGATGGATCACGGCACCCACTAGGATTCGCCCAAGGGTGGGACAGGAAACAGTAGGCATTCGGCACCCACTAGGATTCGCCCAAGGGTGGGACAGGAAACAGTAGGCATTCAAGTTCAACCAATTAAGAAGAAAATAGGGTGTTTTCCAGTTGAAAAGAAGGAGGAGTCTGATTCATCCTTATTTTCGATTAACTTATTGAAAAACAAACTAATGAGGACATATGACAGGGAAAAAGTTTTAATCTGTCCTGGGTCCTGAATCAGATATTGGTGCAAATACAATAGAAGCTTAACTTCTCACTGCATAAAGAAAAGATAATTTCAGGTCTATTTTAAATGTATTATGATGTAAACAGATATTACTATAGTAGATTCACATCACTGGTGCATCTGAAATCTAGGCCAGTCCCTTACGACGCTCCTGATTGGCTGTTGATAAGCCAATCACGGGACTGGAAACTCTCAGTCTCTCTCAAGAGTTCACATAGGCAGGATGTATGTTCCACCTCTCATGAGGACAAGCTAGTCTTTCAAAGCATCCCTCAGGGAGAAGTGAAACAAATACATCCTGCCTATGTGAACGCTCCAACCCTGTCATTGGCTTATCAACAGCCAATCAGGAGCGTCATAACGGGACATGATAATGGATTGGCGATCTGGGAAGATAGAATAGTTAGTCCGCATAATTATGGTTGCCAGTTGATCTTTACGAGTTTTTGCAGAGATGCAGGTATATATAATATTAGAAGTTTCATTGTCTATGAAACGTGAGCTCCAGATATATCCTTGAAAAACTCCTGGACATTGCCTTGTACTACACAGCAAATTATTAAAAGCGAGAATTTGGCACTGAAAATCCTTCGTTGGGAAAACAACTCAGTATCGCACTTGTTTGGCTTACTACCTACTAGCGATGAAAACTGGTATGCCCATAGGAGATTGTGGAGGTAATTGATCATTTGTTTACTACACCTATTCGTAGGATATGATGATCATGAAAACTTCG
>NC_087211.1:79912794-79950294 GCF_015104395.2 Macrobrachium nipponense | reverse complement strand
GAAGGACTCCTAATAAACCCTTCATAGCGTCTTGAGAATTGTGGGTATGGGCGTGAAGGACGGGGTGACGGTCGAGTAGGGCTCGTGGGTGTCGTCCCCGAGGAGGAGGTCCTTTTCCCCTAAGATCCCCCCGACCCCGTCCTCTCCTTCCTCTTCTCCTTCTTCCCCTTCCTCGATGTCGTTCCAGGGCGGGGAATTGAGGTCCGAGGAGAAGTCCAGCGTAGGATTGGCGTGGGGATTCCTCGAGACCACGAGCACCAGGCGGTCGCCGGCCGCTGCCATCAAAGGGACGGTCAGGCAGCAGTCGAAGTCATGGGTTCTGGTGTCGTTCACCTGGGGGGGAGGGGCATACATAGGTCATGTGAGGTCACTATAAAATATTAGATGCAATTTGCTTATCTCTTGCTCAAGAACACGTATGAACTTTAAAGTTTACTCTAGCAAGTTAGATACATTTATTTTACTTCTTTCTGAAGAAATGCTTTGCTGTATATAACATCTAATGTTTAGAATTAGTTTGAAAAACATTCGTTTATTTGTATGGCGTTTTTACGTTGCATGGAACCAGTGGTTATTCAGCAACGGGACCAACGGCTAGACGTGACTTCCGAACCACGTCGAGAGTGAGTTTCTATATCACCAAAAGTACAGATCTCTGACCCCTTAACGGAATGCCCGAGAATTGAACTCGTGGCCGGCGAGGTGGCAGGGCAAGACTAAACCGACCACGCCACTGAGGCCCTTTTTACCTGCAAGATCCTGTCGTAAGGCTTCAGGACCCCAGATTTGTCAGCTGGCCCACCCTTGCGGATTCTGTTGACGTAGACGCCCTTCTCGTAAAGCCCGTCTGACACACTGAATCCAAAGTCCTCATAGACACGATCCTTCAGCAAGGTGACTTGGTAGACCTGTCCTCCACCGGCTGGAAGGAAGCAGAGAAAAGGTACAAAATTATTCAATTTCGTGAATTTTGGGAAAATTTCTACAATGGTTTTCATTAGTTCACATTTGGTCTACAAATGATCTACAGCATAACGAATGCTTTATCTCATTCGGCCAGGTAAGTAAGCCACTGATTATTATTATTATTATTATTATTATTATTATTATTATTATTATTATATTATTATTATTATTATTATTATTCAGAAGATGAACCCAATTCATACGGAGCAAACCTGCTTACAAGGGGCCGATGATTTGAAATTCAAGCTCCCAAAGATATGGCGTTCATTTGAAAGAAGTGACAGAAGATAACGGGGAAACACAAAATGGAACCCAAGATAAAGGAATAAACTAATAAGTAAATGGATAAAAGTATAAGTATCAAAATGCAAGCTCAAGGCTGAATGTTTTAGGGTGGTAATGCATTACATCTTCGGTTGAACTTTTGATGTTCTAGTTGCGCAACGTCCTCATCTGGCTGTGGATTATGGCGTCCAGCAAAACATAGCTGCTTTTAAACCTTGACACTGATACAAATCCATAGATTCACGATTATCACACAGAGAGACACGACACTAGGAGGCCTGACTTACGAGGGGGCGATGCTGTTCTCCCGTAGGTGGCCGTGTACGTCAGGGCAGCGTTGCTGATGGAGTAGATGCCCTCTTCTTTTGGCTCTCCTTCAAGGCTGCTACTGGCGCTGGTGACCGTCACGATTGGGCGTCTTCTATTCGACAGAGTCTGGCAGTGCGCTGTTGTTGTGGTCGCTGCTTCGGCAGGGGAGGGCCCCTCGCCGTTGGGAATCTCGCCGTTGCTTGTCACTCCTCCTTCTTTCTTCCTCTGCATGCAGTTGCCTGACGAGAACAGAAGTGGATGACTGATTACCTTCTGGGTAAACGGAAACAAAAGACCCTGTCATTGGTTTTCTTGGTAAACAAAAGGCCCTGTTATTGGTTCTTGGTAAACAAAAGACCCTGTCATTGATATTCTTAGTAAACAAAAAACCGCATCAATGATTTTCTTAGGAAATAATAAAAACCTGTCATTGATTATTCAATGTCTCGATCGTCCAACTTCCTTAAGATTGTGGAAATTTTCTTCTGGTTTGAACAAAGTACATCTAGTTATTTTCCTAGAGGACTCTGATCCCTTATACCTGCCGATATTGAATCAACATGCAAATACCAAACACAAAACATCAGAAACATCACTAAAATCATATGCCTCTACTTAAACACACAAACAACAGGCACGTGATCAATTCAGTAGAAGTCTAATTCTTATTTGTTACTAATTCCATATCATAAATAAGTCTGAACTTAAGCTCTTATATCATTTAAGGACCGTAAAATCACAGAGAAAATTACTGTAAGAGTACTGTAATTGTACTGAACGAGTTACGTTCATCACAATAATCCCTACACCAGTTGAAGCCAAATTGTTCAAAAGAATAAAGTTCAAATGATCTACTAGATGAAAAATGTATTTTAATTCAGCCTTGGAGCGTAAGATAGCGTGATTTATTCTCAAATTATAACATAGCAAAACAAGATGCAACACCAACAAAAGCAATTTAACAAAATGTTTGAAAATTGGTCAAGAATATAGTTCAGCATGAATCAATGTCATCACATTCTAAAGCTAATCCATTCATTCTTCATCTGAATTCTATAGAGCATAAGTAAGTGTGAAAGAGAGTTATATATATATATATATATATATATATATATAGTAGTATATATATATAAATACTTCAAACTTGTACAGCTCAGCATGAATCAGTATCATTTCGTTTCAAGGCTAATCCACTCTTCATCTGAATCATACAAAAATATCCATTGTGAGAGAGCTATGCATAGCATTATATCTATATTAAGCTTTCATTTAGAAGGAAAGTTATACATAGAGTACCATATCTATTAAGCATTCATCGTGAAAGAGAGCTCTACATAGGCTTATATAAATATATAATATTTCAGTGGAATAGGAGAGACAACCGTCGACCCGAGACAGGTCATTTGATATCACACCTGCATGTCCGTTCGGTAGGATGAGCTGGGTGGGGGGAGGATGAGGAGGAGACTGGGGTCGGTTCCGCAAGCCACAGCTCTCGGAAATTTGGTTGAGGTCAGCGATCATCTTGTCCCAGTCCGTCTTATCCTCTGGCGGTCCACAGAAGAACATGCCTTAAGCCTCAGTAGGGGTTACACTCTACTATTCTACTACTTTTACTGGCCCGCCCTACAACCGCCGCCGTCCCGCCCCCCAACAAGAAGAAGAAGAAGAAGAAGAAGAAGCGCAGAGGAAGGGAAGGGTCCAGGTACATATGTCCAAGAGACTGTGTCTTGCTTTTACTGCCTATCACTAAAATCGTCCCCCCTACCCAACTAAAGGAGCACAGAGGTGAAGTGGTGTTGGTGCTTTTGCTGTAGTGTGTCACTGTGCTGCTTTTACTACCCTCCCAATAATTGTCTTCCCCATCCCACTACCAAGAGGCGGAGGCAAGGGGGTGTTGGTACTTTTTACTGTGTTTTATTGCCCATCCCTCAATTCGTCCCCTTAACTTCCTAAAGAACAGAAGTGAAAGGGTGTTGGGACTTTTACTGTGCTGCTTTCACTGCCTCCCCCTAAATCATCTTACCTCTCCCCTCTGCTTCACAGAGGTGAAGGGGTGTTGGTGCCTGTTCTGTGTCACTGTGCTACTTTTACTGCCCATTCCTAAAATTGTCTTCCCCTTCCCCCTACAAGAAGAAAGAAGAGGAGAAGGGGTCTAGGTACTACTTATCTGACATATCCAAGAGACTGGGTTTTTGGGGGTGCCTCTGACAATTTGCAGTCAACAACATCTTAGCAAACTTTCAAGTATCATGCGATGAATTTCCCCGTTTAACAAACTTCTTGATCAAGGAGTGATGACTGACGAGTAACTGATGCATATTCATCATGCACTAGGTTAACTTATTAAAAAAAGAGCAATCTCCATTCTTAAAAAAAAATCTACTAGCATTGGATATAAAAAAAAATGGGGTGAATTGGGACTAAAGCAAGTTCATATCTTAAAAACATTCCCTTAAAACTAAAACTAAACTAAAAATGCGGCTAAATAAAGAGCAAAAAAAAAAAAATAATAATAATTAAAAATGGAGCAAAATAACTTAGGGGGGGTTCCTCAGGCTAGAATCTCTTTCTGTTTTTTTCATAGAAGCAAAGCCAAAGGGAATGAATGGTGAGCGTGTGCAGAAACAAGTTAAATATCGCAACTGAAAACAACATATTGCAACAACTACCTCTGTATACAGTACCTCCTCTTTCATTCCATTTCACCAGTGATATATACTGGGTGCTCTTACAAAAGAATACTGCTGTCATATCTATGGAGAGGCTTTAAATACCAAGCTTTAATTCTACTGTAGGCCACTACTACTGTACCATCAGAAATGAATGAAAGAATCTCAGACTAAAATTTAAAAACAGGGGGTCCAAGGGAGGCCAACATACCTGACTGTCCGCTGTCTACTGACGGAGGTGGAGAAGGTGATCTCCACATGTCCCTCGTCTCCTCCTCTGTCGGTTTTCTGTTGGCTTCGGGATTCTCTGAATCTCCATTCACATTGGGTTCGTCTCTTCCCTCTGTACCTGCACGACGGCGCACTGTACTACCGCAGTCTGTAAATGCAGTCAGAATGAAAGAATTTAAAGAAATTTAAGTTGTCATGACAAGCACAGGGGCACTTTCAGCCATTCAGAGCTTCAGACAGCTAACAGAGGGAGCTGGTGTGGTTGGACAGCAAGCTAAAGATTTGTCTGAAAGAAATCTGAATTGCAACTCGCTGTAAGGAGAGTTTCTCGTTTAGAAGTTTAAGATGTTCATAAAAAGACAAGCCTTGTCTGTTACAGGACCCACTGCATAATCTACACCTGAGGTAGGTCTTACTTGTAGATGTAGTGCTGTAAAAGTTACGAATGCAAGAGGATTTGCTTTGCTCCATTATATGGTAAAAACTTTTGAATACACATGATAAAACTGGCTTCAGTTTTAAGCTTCAGCCATCAACAACTTCAGATCTGCTTCGGAGGCGAGATACAACAGTTACCATTCTTAAATGAGATCAAGTAATCTTACCCTTGAAGTACTTTGCTTTGAAGTGGTAATGTTGTACTTACAACGCAGTTAAATGCAGGTTGTTGGTATGAAGATTTTATTTTGATTATATTATTTGAAGTAGATTTACCTTTCATAGCTACGATACAAATCCTATTCTCAAAACTGAATCACTGATCTGAATGAATCATTAATGAGGGAATAATTGTCTGCTGTTACTACAAAATCAAGTAATAAAAAAAGGTAACTATAATCATTACCATTTGAAAACAATAATGTAAGAAACTACACATTCCCCAAGATCTAAACTTTGGAAACCAACCTGATCTGAAAACGATGTCTGACCCAGAATCTCTCTTGGACATTGCAGGAGTAGATCCTGCAGGCGCGGGATCCAGACCCGAACTGTCCCAGGATTCGACAGCGGAATCCACGGAAGGAATCGCCGGTCCGAACCTGCCAAGCCAATCCTCTCGACTCAGTTCTTCACTGGGTACTCCTGTAGGACCAATAAGGATGCTCAGTGAAAATATACATCGCTACGAATGTACAAGAAAAGAAGCCAGGTACTTCTATACAGGAAGCTTTTTTGATAAAAGGATAAAAATGAGTAGCTAAATAGAAAAAAAGAATTCATTATCACTATTATCATTCATGAGATGAATCCTGTTCATGTGGAAAAGGCCCAAAGGGAGCACTGACTTGAAAATGAGGATCTAAAATGTGGTGTCCATCAGGAAGAAGTAAGAAGTAAAGGGTAATACAGAAAGAGGAGGTCACACTTATTAAAAAAGAAAAAATAATTTAATAAATTAATAAACAGTTATTCCTTCCTCTACTCTCACTGACCCTAAGTGAATCATTCATAATTTTGCCAGGCTCTAATCTGACCCATCACCCAAAATCTGCACTGTAAGTGAGGAATTCTGAGTGCTGAACAATGATAACCAGATCTCTTTACTCTTAAGAACTCTTATTTATTATCTCACCAGAGTCTCTTGGTCGCGAGATCTTGAGAGTCACAGTGTCTCCAGAGTTCTGGAGCATCAAGATGGCCTCGCTGAGAGGCTTCCCTCGAAGGGACGCCCCGTTGATGGCTAAAAGGCGGTCCCCAATGTGGATGGCCCCTGTCCGATCTGCCAGCCCACCTGGGAAGACAGGCAGAGGAAGATGACACTGTCCTTAGTAAAGAACATTAAGTACTAAGTTAAAAAGGCCAATCAAAACTATATACTTCAAATAACAAACTTCTGTACCCCTGTATTCACCAGCACTCAGGAATACAGGAGTTTTCTTATTCGAAATACGTGGTACTCTTGTGGATATAGTGTTTTTATGGGCCTTTTTAACTTCACAGTACTCTGTTAGTTTTCAGTAAAAGACCTTATTTAGTAACACCTAAATTTAATGGACCTTAACCTAGCAGGTTTCTGAACTTACCAGCTACCTCATGATTATTTTTGCTATGCTATCAGTGGAGATGTCATACATTTTTAGAAAACTCTTAAATTCAATGTTAAGTACATGTTAGTTTGAGTTAGGAACTCTGTGGAATTGCCGTCAGCTGTATGATGCCTGGGAAATATCCAAGTAGAGGCTACATTATAGGATCATTTTTACTTTACTGACTTCTTTTCTTATCAGAAAGGCCAGACCTCCAATAGCATCTGTTGAGGTGCTACTTTACCTTTACTCCATAATGTTTAGAATATTTAGTATGAAGGGAAAAGGACTGCACAAAAACCGTACCTGGAGCAAGACCAGCTATGAAGATTGGGTCAAAGGGTTCCTCACTACCCGAGATGGTTATACCAAGGGCGCCACCATGCCTGACAAGCTCTACGGTGTACATCACAAGTCCTCCGCTTTCTGATCAAGGGAAGAAAAGAGGCTAGTTAGGGCAGTCATAACTTCCTTCGAGGTAAAATGCAAGTGTTAAACAATAATGCAGTCTTCAATCTAATGTAGCAGTCTCGTCTTCCAATTTGTATGTGGCACATGTATATATTTTTGAGCTGTAACTTGTTGTTTTTATAAAAATTCTACATGTTCAAGTGTAATTTCAATGTTCATTTCTTACAATCATGTATGCAGATTGTAACTGATTTCAAACTGCTTTTTCAGATTCACCTTTTGAACATCTTGAACTCAATACCCAACAACAAGCACATCACCAATCTGACCTGAATACAGCTCGTCCTTTTGTACTCTGAGAGTGACGATGTCGTCGCAGCACTGGAGGATGGCCCTGGCATCTTCCAGGGTCAGGTGTTCGAGGCGCGTGTCGTTGATGGCCAAGAGGCGGTCTCCCGGCTGCATCGTTCCAGAGCGGTGAGCTGGGGATCCCCTGACGACCTCGCTTATCAGGAAGGGTTCTCCTGAAGCTGCTCTGCGACCTGCTGAACATGGTAAGCCGATTTTGTCTTTGAAAAATGGCGGTGACTTTTGTTGCAGGGTGTAGAGAACGAGGAGGGAATGATTTACTGTGCTCGCTAATAAAGAATTCAGAGGTGATGGGACATTTAATCACACAATGTTGTACTGTAACAAAGGGAATTGAGTTGTGGTACTCCTTTATGTAATGAATTTGCATAGACATATACAGTTTAAAACTCACAATCCACAGCTTTAAGGTGATTTAACATCCAAAGGAGTTTCTTTAGAATATCTTTTGAGTATAGAGATAATATTCATCAATCATGCACGTGAATAAGCACAAATATACGTAGAGTACAAGAGAAAAGGGTTACAAAGTGCATGTGCTATAGATGTATATTAATGTCATACATGTTACACATATGTACACAGTATCGCCATCTGCTTGTAACTAGAGAGAACCCTGCTTGGGTACAAAGAAGCTAGGCCTACATACAGAGAGACAAGCATTTCAAGTGACTGAAGAGGACCTATTAAAATCTCAACGTACCTGTCAATGTGATGCCAAGGCCGTTGTGTCTCTTAGCCAGCTTGACGGCAAAGGTCCCCGAAGAAGGCACAACGGAGTCTGCCACGTCAAATTCCACGTCTAGGGTTACCGTAGGGCGAGAATTGGCCACCATCTGGGTCACCTCGCTCACTCCTAGGCCTGATACGCTCCTGCCATTTACTCCCATGAGTCTGTCTCCTACGCATATGACGCTGCACCTGCAGGAAGTATAAATAGTCTTAAGAATATATAATATCTGTTTATTTAAAGGTAATTTTTCTATACATGACGAGAGGTCTGGCGACTTGACTGATCTTGCAAAAGTGGTTAACGAGCTTACACATTAAATGGTATCGTAATTGACATCTTTTTTTTTTTACAATTAACAGCATAAGAGCACAATCAACACCAGTATTTAGTATTAATCCTAGTAATCATAAGTTACAGTCAATACTGACAAGAGCCTGTTAATATATTTCTCGACAGGCAGTACTATTATACGTTACAGATGATATAGTAAATCAAATGGAATCTAACATTCATATCAGTTACAGTCAGTCCTGACTGAATCTGTCAGTCAATTACTGAATTTAGAGGACCCACAAGGACCACGTCATTGCCTCAGCAAGTCAAATTAACTCTTAACAGTCATAATAGTTACAGTCAGTATAGACTTAATTTGTCAGTCAGTTCTTGAATTTAGGGGATCCAAACAGACTATCTCACTGCCTCCAATCTTCCACTGAAAGCAATGAAAAAAATAATAAATAAAAAAAGGGATGTAATGCTTTACAGTCAGTAGCGATAGTCTGTTAATCAATTGTCGAATTTAGGGGACAGACATATGTAGACTATCCCATTACCTCCACCCTTCCACTGGAAGCCATCAACCAAATCATGATAACAAGGGGACATCACACTTCGAAATTGAGGAACCACACAGACCATCCCACTACCTCCAACCTTCCACTGGAAGCTATGAACCAAATCATGATAAAAAGGGGACATCACACTTTAAATTTTGAGGAACCACACAGACCAATCCCACTTCCTCCACCCTTCCACTTGAACCCCTCAATCAAATCAAAGAGTATGAGGCCAAAGCGACCTCGCCCCCTTCGAAATCCACTCACTTATCGCAAGGGCCACCTGGATCTATGGCCGCTATGACGGGCAGGGCCGTGTCTGGGTCAGAGGGATGGGGAGGAGGTCTGAGGACGAGGCCGTAACCCCTGCCTTCCACCACCAGCGTCACCGTCAGGCACTCGGGATGACACACGCCGATCGCGCCTGCGCTCCCCGCCGTAGTGTGAGAGGATACGGAGCCTGCAGAGGAGGGAAGGAAGGGCCTCATCAGGTGATTGATAAGTAGGTTGTTGTTTTGACAAGTAGGTGATTATTATATTATTATTATTATTATTATTCGAGAAGATATTTTTTATTGATATTTCATTGTAATTTCATTGACAAAATATAAATTTGTGAGAGCTGATGATCTGCTCAGTTGTCTGTTGCAATGATTTTAATAATGAAAAAAAAAAAAGATAAATGCGAATCCATACCCATACACCTTTTTCTTAATTACCAAAGAAAAATAAGAAAAAAAAGAACATAGATTTTACTCTTGATTGATACAAGATATAGATTCTTAAAAGATAAATGCGAATCCATACACTTTTTTTTCTTAATTACCAACAAAAGAAGAAAAAAAAGAACATAGATTTTACACTTGACTGATAGAATATAGAGATTTTAAAAAGATAAATGCGAATCCATACACTTTTTTTTCTTAATTACCATAAAAAAAAGAAAAAAAAAGAACAGATTTTACTCTTGACTGATAGAATATATAGATTTTTAAAAGATAAATGCGAATCCATACACTTTTTTTTAATTACCAAAAAAAGGAGAAAAAAGAAGTAGATTTTACTCTTGATTGATAGAATATAACATTCTTAAAAGATAAATGCAAATCCATACACTTTTTTTTCTTAATTACCAAAAAAAAGAAAAAAAAAGAACATAGATTTTACTCTTGATTGATAGAATACATAGATTTTTTAAAGATAATTGCGAATCCATGCATTTTTTCTTAGTTACATAAAAAGAAGAAGAAGAAGAAGAAGAAAAAAGAAAACTTCATAATTGGGTCAATATCAAACGTCACCTGTTTCCGCGCGATCGCTGGGCCTATTTCGTCTGTTGACCCTCCTGGCGGCCGCTGACCTGGGTCTAGAGGTCAAGGTGTTGTAGTTTGACCCTCCCGATAGGTAACCGTTCCCCTCCTCCCCCTCCTCCGCCAACACCCCCACCACTGCTGACGTAGCAGCCGGTGGTGTTGGTCATTCCGCCGTAGAGGTGGGGGAAGGCCACGCCCCCTCCTGTAGGAGGGCAGGAGAAAGATTTTAATTTTTTTCTTTTCCATTTTTAAAACTTTTTACTTGGGTTTTATTTATTTATTTATCTATTTTTTAAAGGGCTGTAATATCCTGCAATTCAACAAAGATTATTGCATAGGATTATTGGATTCTGGTTTGCTGTGCAATTATGATTACAAACGTATAAACGCATAGGCATACATACATTTATGTATATATATATATATATATATATATATATAATATATATATATATATATATATATATATATATATATATATATATATATATATATATATATATATATATATATATATATATATATATATATATCTATAGTATAAAATATTATACTTATACATTTTTAAATTATATTTTCTTCCCTTCTACACTACAGAAAAAAAGCTTACAATCTTACGTCCACCTTAAAAAAAAAACTTCAATACCAAAAACCACCTATAAAAAAACAATCTAACTAAAAAAAAAAGACTTCAAGACCAAAAACCATCTATAAAAAAAAACAATCTAACTACAAAAAAAAAAAACTTCAAGACCAAAAACCACCTATAAAAAAATAATAAGTAACTACAAACAAACAAAAAAACTTCATGACCAAAACTACCTAAAAAAACTAATTACAAAAAAACTTCAAGACCAAAACCACCTAAAAAAATCTAATAAAAAAAAAAACCCTAACAACTATCATCTCGGTCTCCATCCGTACCCCTCCTGAAGCTGATCCTCTGAGGACTAGTGGGCCCCGGAATGATCTCCAAGGTCACGTGGGTCCCTGGGGCTGTCTTCAGCAGCTGGGCGGCCTCCGCTACCGTCAACTGGTCGAGACGGGTGCCGTCGATGGCCGCTACGATGTCACCGACAGCCAGGGCGCCGCACCTGAAAGAGACAGGTAAGTACTAATTACAGGTGTTGGAAAGGACCCTCATGATATATAAAAAAAAAAAAATAAAAAATTGAATCCTAGCATTAAAAAGTCCTATGCAAGTAGGATCCCTACTAAATAAATGATAGGAAAGGAGCCTCATACTTCACAACGACATGGCATCCAATGAAAAGGTCCTTCGAATGAAGGACTCCAACTACATGAATGATAACAATGGAACTTACAGCCCAATAATGACAGACTGGAATCCTAGCAACAAAAAGTCCTATGCATGAAAGAGTCCAATTACATAAATGATAGAAAAGGATCCTCATAATACAATAATGACTAAATAGAATCCTACCAATAAAAAGTCCTATGCATGAAGGATCCATATTATACAAATGGTAGAAAAGGATCCTCATAATCCACAGAATGACAGCATGGAATCCTACCAATAAGGAGTCCTGAATTTACCTCTCAGCTATGCTGGCAGTCTTGATCGTTTCAATGATGATGGCGTTGGGTTCCGGGTGGGCATGCGTCAAGGTGATGCCCAGGGAAGTGCCAATGGCCCTCTCGATCTCCACCAGCAAAGGTCCACCAGACGCCCTGACGCTCTCCATCACAGATACGTCGTACCTGTGCGTCAAAAGGACAGACTTAAGCACAAGAGATTCCTAGTGTTTGTTGTAAGTACTCACTTAGTTCGTTTTGAAATAAGTCTTCATTCATTTTTAAAAACGTCGTCACTTTGAGATTTTTGTTTGTGAGAATGAGAAGGATTTTTATGAATGAAATTGTAGGTAGGTGCAAATGTGTCAGAGGAAAGCAAGATTTGGTAAAAGAAAGTGCAGTATTCAATAGGCACTTGCTCTGTGGTGAGTATGGCACATTGTTACGTCTCAGAACCCAAGATTTGGTAAAACAAAGTGCAATATTCTATAGGCACTTACACTAGTGGCACTTTGTCATGGGTCAGAAACCAAGTGTGAATGAAAGAAAGTGCTTTATTGTACAGGCACTTACTCTATGGTGAGCGTGGCACTCCTTTCAACCCGCCGAAGTGTCTCCTGAGCTTCGGTCAGGGAACATCGTGTCAAATCTCGCCCGTCTACGGCCAGTAGACGGTCGCCTGCTTTGATGGTTCCTTCCCTGTTGAAAAACAGAGGGAGTCAAGGCGGTAAAAAAAATTATATTTAATAATAATTATTTACAAGGTGTACTTAACGCAAGATACCTTTCACGTGCATGTCATAACTCTATGGGCAGATATTTCGGACTGACATTCAAACGCAATCATACTTATTCTCTCTCTCTCTCTCTCTCTCCGAACAGATGGAAGAAAAAAATGCCATGAACCTAATAACAATATTAGTTTCTCTCTGTCTCTCTCTCTCTGTCTCTCTCTCCCCAAGGCTGTAGAAAAAGTAACATCAAACTAACAATAAAAACACAACTCTCTCTCTCTCTCTCTCTCTCTCTCTCTCTCTCTCTCTCTCCTCTCTCTCTTAAAGGCTGATAATAATATCTCTCTCTCTCTCTCTCTCTCTCTCTCTCCGGAACGAGAAACAGTTGACGAAATTGTAGCCTCGTCGTCTTAAGATTAAAAAAAAAAAAAAAAAATATTCGAGCAGAGGACAGTAGGCACTAACTCACCTGTCGGCAGGTCCTCCGGGCCTGACGTGGGTGATGATGAGGGGCCTGCTCTTGGTGGCTTCGTGGGACGTCCCGCCCCTGACGGTGAAGCCGAAGCTCCCTTCCTCCTTCTCCAACAGGACTCCAACACTCCGGCCGATGACGCATCCGCTCCCTTGCACGGCTGCGGTAGTGGTGGTGGTGGAGGAGGAAAACAAATGACTGATAATGTTTTTTCTTTTTTATATTTGGGTAATATTTTTGTTGCTGTTTAAGTCCTAAAGGAAAAAATAATAAACAAATGACTGATAATGATGTGTGTGTTTTTTTATATTTGGGTAATATCTTTGTTGTTGTTTAGGTCCTAGAGGAAAAAATGATGAACAAATGACTGACGATGAGTTTTTTTTATATTTGGGTAATATTAATTTCATCTAGGTCCTAAAGGATGGGGGATAAGTATGGAGTTTTTCTGATTAAAACAAAATTAAAAAAATATATTTGTGTGTGTGTTTTTTGTCTTAAATATAATGACTTTTTGTGAAAAAACAGAAAGCTATATTGGTCTACTGATCATTATTAGTGTTTGTGTGTGTGTGTGTGTTTAGTTTTTAGTCTGTGATAAGCTTTCAGATGTCCGGAACAATACACATGATTGGGACGAGAAAAAAAAAACACACACAAAAAGAAAATACCACACAGACTAGATTTTTTTTCTCTCTCTCTGAGCAGACTCACGACTATGACGAGAGGAAAAACACCACTCCACTAAAAAACCACACAAAAAAAACTAAATATTTTTTTTGTCTGTGTTTTTTTTTTCTCTGGGCAGACTTGAGACTTGGCTGCAATGAACGGTGATATGCTCCGTTCTTCAATGTCAACTGCACCACGCCTTCATTAGGTGAAAAAAAAAAAATAGAAATAAAAACACCCCAGCTACCATGGATATAGATAGAAATTCTTTGTAGCTGTGCACAATATATGTATATGTGTGTATACATACACATGATTTCTCCCATATTAAAGCCATTCTAAAGGACAATAAAATATGTACCACAGCAGACATATCCATCTCCCAATTAATTGTTCAACAGACCACATGGTCGTCTGTATCAGAGTAAGAAAAAACTGCTCACAAAACTGATCAAATAAATTTTATGAGGAATCAGAGAAGAAAGACAGCTTTTGTTATTAACCTTCTTATTTTTCTTAAAAGAGAGGGATGCCACAAATTCATCCTTGCAGTTCTCAGCAATTTGGCACTTCATGATGCAAGTGAGTGATATTTTCTACAAGTGACAAAGGCCACATTAAAATGGTGATGATTCTCGTAGACAGAAAGTGTATGATGATGACACATGCCCTTTTTAGTGGATATAATGTATGTGTGTGTATTGCGTAGGCGTGTGTTTGTCAGCAAATACACCTAATAAGACTGCAGGCATAGCAACCACATCAGCACATCAAATTGTCAACCCAAAATAGGTGCGAACATCCTGACAACGACGTCTGGGTATGAGAAATTTGGCCCAAAAGTCGAGTTCTCTTTGATAGACCAAAAAAATAATTGGCAATGTTCCTCCCAAGGTGAGGGTAATCGTACCTTCAGAATACGGCTCAAGTATTTCGATAAAAGGTAAATTTTCGGACGTTTATGGAATGTGGGTGTCAGTCACACAGTCACTCAGACAGTCACCAAATCAGCCACGCTTTTTGCTTTTTTGAAACGTGAAAATCAGCCACACACAGTCACTCAGACAGTGAGCAAGTCAGCCATGCTTTTTTGACTTTTTGAAACGTGAAAATCAGCCAGACAGTCACTCAGACAGTCAGCAAGCCAGACAAGCTTTCTGCCTTTTTGAAACGTGAAAATCAGCCACACGCAGTCACTCAGACAGTCAGCAAGTCACCCATACTTTTTGGCTTTTTTCAGACGTGAATTTCAGCCACACACAGTCACGCAGACAATCACCAAGTCAATCACTCATATCTTTTCGCACGAACTACAAAAGAAGCATAAAAACATATACATTGCCACACAGTCAGTCAACAAGTTAGTCAAGCTATCTAGAAGCCATCTTGTACCAAACACGAAGCACGAAATCATAAACACTGCCAGCTACCGGCTGACTCCCTTACAGCCCGAGGAGGGTAGGTGTAGTAATCACCAAGGTCTAAAAAAGATCTTAGACCTCGGGTGTAACTGGTTTCGTAAATTCGTAGGAGTCTCCATTGTTTATCCGGCCGGATCAGACCTGATTCATCGGAGGCTATTTGGGTCACCCGACCGAAAATTCCTGCGTGGAACCACTCCCGTTCCTCGAGGCAGAACACAAAGAGGAGAAGAATGATTCTTCTTCTCCTCCTACGCGTTTATCTAGCCGGTGTTTATTTTGTTTTTCATGGGGTGTTAATTTATTATTAGCAGAGAGACAGGTATTTATTAGTCCATCCGAGGAGACATCGTGAGCTTACTTACCTGTAGGAGCAGGTTTTACTGTTCATTCACAGTGTCCTCCTAATGATTTTGTCTAGTTTTCTTTTAAACTCTTCCACACTGTTGCTGTTTACAACTTCTGGTGGCAGTTTATTCCACGTGTCACATATCTTGTATGTGAAGAAGTTCCCACAATGGGATGTGTTGTATCTCTTCAGTTCGAGAGAGAGAGAGAGTAGTATGAAACATCATTTGTCGAGTTCCAGCTATAAGAAACTATTATCTGCATGATCTACAATTGCATTGTAGAATTACGAAAAAAAAAGTGTATCCTGCAACAAAGAAAACGAGAAAGACTGTATTCAACAACGAAGAAAACGGGAACTCGTGGTTACGGCAAAACAATTAAGAGAGATTCTGTATCTTAACGGCGTACCCTAATACTGAAATGAACTGTGTACAGCACACATCTAATTTATTATTAGCTGGGACCGCCACAGAGTTCATTTCAATTTTAAGGAACACCGTTAAAATACAGGATTTATCTTAATTGCTTTCCGTAACCACAAGTTCCCGTTTTCTTCATCGTTGAGTAAAGTCTTTCCCCGTTTTCTTTGGTGTAGAATACACTCTCTTAACTTTCGCGATTCTACAATACACTTGTGTAGATCTTGTAGATTGTCTCTTATATCTGAAGCTAAACGAATGATGTAGATTTTGTAGACAGTATTTGCCTTGAAAAAGTACCTGTCCCAAGCCTGGTTTTAGGGTGGGCTTGAGTCACGAAGGGTAACTGTCCCCTAAAACATCTCCCAGAATCAATTATACAAAGATCCGTTAAAAATAACAAGAACTGGAAGAGGCTCATTAAAAAACAGCTACCCCGACTAGAGATTGGGCTGACAGCTACCCCGACTAAGGATTAGGCTGACAACTACCACGACTAGTGATTGGGCTGACAGCTATCCCGACTAGGGATTAGGCTGACAGCTACCCCGACTGGGGATTAGGCTGACAGCTTCCCCGACTAAGGATTAGGCTAACCCGACTAGAGATTATACTGACAGCTACCTCGACTAGGGAATAGGCTGACAGCTATCCCGACGAGAGAGAGAGAGAGAGAGAGAGAGAGAGGAGATAAAGTATGATTGAGTAAAAAAACAGGATAATGAGTGACCAAAAACAGCAGAGAGAGAGAGAGAAAGAGAGAGAGAGAAATTTCAGAAGAGATGGAGTATGAATTAGAAAGAACATAGAGTAAAGAGAGAGAAAGAGAAAGATTTTTTACCATTTTCAAATTTCTGTATTCTGTCCATATAAAAGAGAGAGAGAGAGAGAGAGAGAGAGAGAGAGAGAGAGAGAGAGAGAGAGAGAGAAATTGTGTACCCATATTTGCCAAGTTATCTTTTTTATTTTTTACCATTTTCAAATCTGTATTCTGTCCACATATAAGAGAGAGAGAGAGAGAGAGAGAGAGAGAGAGAGAGAGAGAGAGATGCTTGAGGGGAAACCGTCTCGTACAAGACAAGCCCCATCAGGACGTTTTATTTAGACGCGTTCAGTCGACGTTCTCAATACAAAGATCTTTGTCCCACGAGTGACATATCAGTGAAACGAGCCCATTTCCCAGTCACGAACTTTCTCTGTTTATTTTCATCTTATCTCTATTTTCTTATTCTCTTTTTAACGCTGCTTCTCCAATAAACTAGACATTTCGCAATGCGATTAAAGCATAAGATATCACAAAGAGAAACAAAACTACAGGTTTAAATACACTAACACAGATAGAACAAGGAGACGGAATTATAGTCAGTAGGGGTTTCTTTAAATAGTAATTGTTTGTGTAACTTGGGTTTTACGTTTTTTGAGCCGTGCAATGACATAGTACGAACAATTCTGGTTATTGTGCCAGATACGGGTTAGAATCTCTCTCTCTCTCTCTCTCTCTCTCTCTCTCTCTCTCTCTCTCTCTCTCTCTCTTATATGTTTCTGTTTTACTAAACGTGTATTGTATAAAAGGAATACACACAAATGGAGAATGGTGTAATGAGGCTATATTTCTCTCTCTCTCTCTCTCTCTCTCTCTCTCTCATAGCAGCCATCTACAGCATTTGTGATCACACTTAGTTTGCCCATCTTCATTCCTACCCAATGCCCAGTTAATCTAATGTAGTCTAGTTCAAGCTGGGTACAATTACTGTTTCCATTGAGCTAATTCTCTCTCTCTCTCTCTCTCTCTCTCTCTCTCTCTCTCTCTATTTTGGTCTTCGAAAGGAAATAAACTCTCTCTTAGATACTACTGGATATTACCACATTTATTGATGGTTACTCTCTCTCTCTCTCTCTCTCCTCCCTCTCTCGTCTCCTCTCTCTCTCTCTCTCTCTCTCTCTCTGTTTTGGTCTTCAGAGGGAAATAAACTCTATCTTAGATACGATTGGATATTACTACATTTATTGATGATTACTTTCTCTCTCTCTCTCTCTCTCTCTCTCTCTCTCTCTCTCTCTCTCTCTCTGGGGGCATTCTTTCATTTCATTGCCAACCCGATGGCCGGCGTTAGCTAAACATTAAAGGTTTAAGAGTCAACCTCGCAATCTCTGTTTTCGACCATGATTGGCCCACCAACAGATGACAGTGGCATCACTGAACGTATTCTTACCTAAACGGACGATTCTGATTTAGGCTTTTTCACTTAAATTATTATTATTATTATTATTATTATTATTATTATTATTATTATTGTTTGCTGGAAGTAAACCCTCTTTTAAACATGTTTTACTAAAAGTAATTGCTGCCTCAGCTGCGTAATTTTATAAAAGGTTCTTCTCTATTTTTCAAATTATTGTTTTCTCATTGTTGCTCACCAGTTTAAGCAACAATAAGAAAGCAATAATTAGGAAAATAGAGAAGAACCTTTATAAAATCAACGCAGCTGAGGCAGCAATTACTTTTAATGAAACATGTTATTATTATTATTATTATTATTATTATTTTTTTTTGGGGGGGGGGGGTTGTGTCTATCACAGTCCTCCAATTCGACTGGGTGGTATTTTATAGTGTGGGGTTCCGGGTTGCGTCCTGCCTCCTTAGGAGTCCATCACTTTTCTTACTATGTGCGCCGTTTCTAGGATCACACTCTTCTGCATGAGTCCTGGAGCTACTTCAGCCTCTAGTTTTTTTCTAGAGGTCTTGATACTTATCACCTTTTTCCCTCTCTTTCTCTTCGACTCTGCTGTCCCATGGTATTGCGACATCAATGAGTGATACTTCCTTCTTGACTTTGTCAATCAACGTCACGTCTGGTCTATTTGCACGTATCACCCTATCTGTTCTGATACCATAGTCCCAGAGGATCTTTGCCTGATCGTTTTCTATCACTCCCTCAGGTTGGTGCTCAATCACTCCCTCAGGTTGGTGCTCGTACCACTCATTACTGCAAGGTAGCTGATGTTTCTTGCACAGGCTCCAGTGGAGGGCTTTTGCCACTGAATCATGCCTCTTTTTGTACTGGTTCTGTGCAAGTGCCGGGCATTTGCTTGCTATGTGGTTTATGGTTTCATTTTTCGTATTGCACTTCCTACATATGGGAGAGATGTTATTTCCGTCTATCGTTCTTTGAACATATCTGGTTCTTAGGGCCTGATCTTGTGCCGCTGTTATCATTCCTTCAGTTTCCTTCTTTAGCTCTTCCCTCTGTAGCCATCGCCATGTGTCATCGCTGGCTAGTACTTTAGTCTGTCTCATGTATTGTCCGTGCATTGGTTTGTTGTGCCAGTCCTCTGTTCTGTTTGTCATTCTCCTGTCTCTGTATATTTGTGGGTCTTCGTCTACTTTTATTAGTCCTTCTTCCCATGTACTCTTTAGCCTCTCGTCTTCACTGGTTTTCAGATATTGCCCCAGTGCTCTGTTCTCGATGTTGACGCAGTCCTCTATTCTTAGTAGTCCTCTCCCTCCTTCCTTTCGTGTTATGTATAGTCTGTCCGTATTTGCTCTTGGATGTAGTGCTTTGTGTATTGTCATATGTTTCCTGGTTTTCTGATCTATGCTGCGGAGTTCTGCCTTCGTCCATTCCACTATTCCTGCGCTGTATCTGATTACTGGCACTGCCCATATGTTTATGGTTTTATCATATTTCCGGCGTTGAGTTTTGACTTGAGTATCGCCTTGAGTCTGCATATATTCTTTCCTGATCATGTCCTTCATCTCTTGGTGTTTTATATCCCCTCCTTCTATTATTCCCAGGTATTTGTATCCAGTCTCATCTATGTGTTTGATGTTGCTCCCATCTGGTGGCTTTATCCCATCAGTTCTTGTTACTTTGCCTTTTTGTATGTAGACTGAGGCACATTTTTCTATTTCAAACTCCATCCTGATGTCCCCAGATACAATCCTTACAGTCTGGATTAGGGTAGCTATTTCCTTGATACTCTTACCATACAGCTTGATGTCGTCCATGAACATCAGATGGTTGATTCTGTGTTATTATTATTATTATTATTATTATTATTTTTTATTATTATTATTATTATTATTATTATATTATTATTATTATTATTCGAAAGATGAAATCTATTCGCGTGGGACGAGCCCACCAATGGGGGCCAACCGACTTGAAATTCAAGCTTCCAAAGAATATATTATTATTATTATTATTATTGAAAAGGGAAACCCACAAAATTACTGTGTATAAAAAAAAAAAATGTAAATTCTTATAAGTTAACACGGTATACAAAGTAATTTTGTGGGTTTCTTTTCATCTTTCAGAAGAAAACTGAAAGAAGTTTTTGTTTGGTTCATTATTATTATTATTATTATTATTATTATTATTATATTATTATTATTATTATATTATTATTATTATTATTATTATCAAATTCAGAAGATGAAACCTGTTCTTATGGAGCAAGCTCACCATGAGAGAGAGAGAGAGAGAGAGAGAGAGAGAGAGAGAGAGAGAGAGAGAGAATACAATGATTACTTTAACCTTACAATTTAAAACCTGTACACTAAAGTATTGTGTTGTTAAGAGAGAGAGAGAGAGAGAGAGAGAGAGAGAGAGAGAGAGAGAGAGAGAGAGAGAGAGAATTAATATAACCACATTATGTTCTCTGGCACCGGCGGAAAATAATTGTTTGTGAATTAACTACAAGAATGTCCCAATTTTGTTTATGGCCCATCCACTCTCTATTAGGGTCACTTTCTGGTTGCCTCAGTAAATGAGAAATTGCAATAAAGATTAAGAAAGAAAGAACTTCAACTAGGAAGTTGCAATAAACAGTAAGGCATTCCAGTTATAAATTACAAGAAATTGCAGTAAACAGAAAGGAAGAAAATCAACTAAGAATTGCAATAAAAAGGATGACATTCAGTTGGAAAATAAAAAAAATTGCAATAAACTGATAGAAAGGAAGAAATTCAGCTAGGAAGTTTCAATAATCAGGGCGATATTCAGTTAGGATATACAAAAAATTGCAATCAACAGAGACAAAGGAAGAAATTCAGCTAATAAGTTGCAAAAAACAGGACGACATTCAGTTAGGAAAAATCTGCAATAAACAGAAAGAAAGTAAGAAATTCAGCTAAGAATTGCAATAAACAGGATGACATTCAGTTAGAAAATACAAAAAATTGCAGTAATGAGAAAGAAAGGAAGAAAATCAACTAAGAATTATAATAAACAGGACGACATTCAGGTAGGGTATACAAAAAATTGCAATAAACAGAGTGAGAGGAAGAAATTCAGCTACGAATTGTAATAAACAGGACGATATTCAGTTAGGAAAATACAACAAATTGCAATAAACAGAGATAAAGGAAGAAATTCAGGTAAGAATTACAATAAACAGGAAGACGTCCAGTTAGGAAACACAAAAAACTGCAATGAACAGAAAAAAAAGAAATTCATCTAGGAAATTGCAATAAACAGGAGAAAATTAAGTTAGAAAACAATAAATTGCAATAAACATTGAAAGAAGGAGGGATTTAGCTACGCTGCAACAAACAGTAAGAAATTCAGCTAAAAATTACAATAAATTGGAATAAACAGGAAGGAAAGAGGAAATTCAGCTAGAAAACGCATGAAATCGCAATAAACAAGTAGAAACTCAGCGAGGAAACTGCTATGAACACGAAGAGATTCAGCTTGAAAAACACTATAAATTGCAATAAATGGGAATAATGTCAACTGGGAAAACACAACAAACTGCAACAAACAGGAAGAGATTTATCTAGAGAAAATACTAACGCGTCTGACTCTGCTTCCTGGCCAAGGCTTTGCGTCTGTACCAGGCGGCTCTGGAATCAGCCGGCCCCACCGACCCGGCTCTGGAATCGCTCCGGCTGTCGGAATGGCTCCGCCCTCTCATGACGGAAGGGTCTAGGGGCGTCGTCACCCTGGGGGTCGGGGGCGTCCCGCCCCTCCGGAAGGGGACTTTTGGGACCTGGACGCATTCGAGAGAGGTGGCGGGGGAGTATTACCCCGCTTCCCGAAGGCGAGTCCGGACGGGGAGGGCGCCGCCTGGGGTCTGGGCGAACTCTGTCGCATGAGCATGGGCGACTTCGGAGGGGCCAGGTTGAAGAAGCGGATGGGCGGGGGGCGGGGGAGGGGGTTTGAGCGGAGGCGTTGGCGGGGAAGGGGGGTCGTAACTGACGGAGGGTCGCAAAGGGTCTGGGAAGAAGTAGTGGTCGTAGTGGACGTCCATCGCCCACAGGGAGTACCGACGGGAGGGGACTCGGCGGAGCCTTGACGGAACCCTGGCTCTTCGAGTTGGTCTTCGTGAAGGGTCTGGGACTCGAGTTCTCCACGACGATTCTCGGCCCTCCCCCCACTGCCCCTCCTGGTCTCCCGATGACAGGATTCCTGACGGGGCTCCTCCAGGAGGGGAACGTCAGCTTCTGGGAGCCGCCCTTGAACGAGGACACGCTGTCGTCGCCGCTGTTCTTCCGGCGGTATTCGCTCCGGCAGTCGGAGCTGTAATCCGAGCAGTAGCCGGAGTTGAGCAGATCGACGTCGAGGTCTGTGTTGTGGTCGAAGGGGCGGAAGGCCGAGTTCTTCAGTACCGGTTCATCCTTCTCCTTCTTCTCTCCCCCGGAGAGGAAGCTCGCTAAACCCTCCGTCAGGGACAGGAACCTCTTCCGAAGGCCCTTCCTTCTAGGGCGCCCCTGGCTCTGACCCCCATCTCGCCCGGCGCCGCTCCCCGACGGGGGAATGTGTCTAGCGCCGTTCAGGAGGTCTAACCCGTCGGTTCCCGAGGCCTTGTCCTTCCCGCTGCCGCGGCTCCAGAGAGACCCTGAGGAGCCCCTCCAGTCTAACCTCCTCGAGGACGACATGGCGAAAGAGCAGCAGGTCTCAAACGACCTGACTTAACCCAGGCCACTTCTTTTGGTTAATCAAGTTCTTCAGGAGGTCAGATTCAGATTCGCCCTCCGGAGGCCTCATTCTACACAGAGGGGGACGTCACTGATTCCAGGACAATATTCGTAAATATCTACGGTCCCTTTAGTCATACATACTTGAGTATCATTCAAAAGAAATGCTTTTTTCCTTTTACAAAAATGGTTTTATGTCTCGCCTCTTCTTTCTATAATATTTGTCATTATGAAAAAAAAGGATAATGGTTTAAGTGCTTTTATCAATTCTCTGCCATACATACTTGAGTATCAATCATAAAAAAATCATTTTTCCTTTCTGTCCCACCTCTTTTTTTTTATAGTATTTTTATGTCATATTTTTATGTCATTATTTGTGAAGAAAAGACAGACAGATGAAGCACTTGTATCAATGAAATGTTAAATAAATCTTTGTATGCGCAGTGGATTCATGTAACATAGTTATAATGAAAATTAAAACAATTTTGTGAATAATGATAACATTGTTTCCTATCACGCAAACTCTATATATAAAATCGGAATAAATTGGAATACGTAAAAATAATCTAAATCAATGGAATATGTTGGAATAAATAAAAGTAATCTAAAGATAAAAATGGAATGAATTGGAATAAATAAAAATAATCTACAAACAAAAATTGAATAAATTGGAATAAGTAGAAATAATTATAAATAATAATGGAATTAATTGGAATGAATAAAAATAATCTATGAATAAGAATGGAATATATTGGAATATGTAAAAATAATCTATAAATAAGAATGGAATAAATAAGAATTAATAAAAATAATCCTATCGAAAACAATAATGATTTTCTTTGGAAGCTTGAATTTAGAGTTAGTGGCCCCTTTGGTGGGCTTGTTCCATATGAATGGGGTTCATCTTCTGAATAATAACTAATAATAATAATAATAATAATAATAATAATAATAATAAAATAATAATAATAATAATAATAATAATCGCAATAATAATAAATAAATAAATTGTGATCCTAGAAACGGTGCACATAGTAAGAAAATGATGGACTCCTAAGGAGCAGGATGCAACCCGGAACCCCACACGATAAATACCACCCAGTCGAATTGGAGGACTGTGATAGAGCAAAAAAAAAAAAAAAATAATAATAATAATAATAATAATAATAATAAGTAATAATAATAATAATAATAATAACTAATAATAATAATAATAATAATAATAATAATAATAATAATAATAATATCAATTGCACCAGGATTCGTAACCTCCTCTTGTAAAGGAAATAAAAACGACTATTTTACAGTGTAAAATAATATTACTTTAGTCTCTCATCTCATGGGGATATCTAATTTGGCCATCTCATCTTCAGTAAAATAAATGTATTCAGTTCGATATCAATACAGTCATGATATTAAAAAGTTGAAGATATTAATAGTTTCTCAACTTATAATTTCCCAAGTAAAGGAAATGCTGAATATTAATATTGGACTGATACTAAGTCATTTGAATAAATTAACAAACTTAATATCATCAAATAAGACCTCCAATAATTTTAAGTAAATGATGACACTTTTTGCTATGTAACTGAAGACTTTCAACTTGCAAAAAATAATAAAAAAAAAACATGTAAACTACAACACTGGAGAAATGTCAAAATGCAAAATAAACAAAAACGAGCAAGTAATTTCCATAAGTAAGTAACTTTCTAGTAACTGAAGGCTTTTAACTTGCAAACAATACATGAAAGGAAATATTGTAAGATTCCAATACTGGATAAATGCAAAAATGTCAAGAAGACAAGACAAGTAATATTGTTGCTCTCCAGAAGTACTTTACCTATTTGTGACAAATCAAACTTATTTTAAGTAAATGATGATTTTCATCTTGCTAACAATATTCAACGACAAATTTTAAGGGTCCACTACTGGAGAAATGCAATAAATAAATAAATAAATAAATAAATAAATAAATAAATAAATAAAATAAATAAAATAAATAAATAAATAAATAAATAAATAAATAAAAATAAAATAAACATAAATAAATAAATAAATAAATAAAATAAATAAATAAATAAAAAATAAATAAAACTAAAAAATAATAAATAAAAGAAATAAATAAATCAAAATAAATAAATAAATAAAATAAATAAATAAATTAAATAAATAAATAAATAACTACTTAAATAAAAAATTAGAAAGAAAGCACTTAAGAATATGCTACTCTCCAGAATTATTCGACCAATTTCACCCAAATCAAACACGTTACTACGTAAAAACCATCGCAAAAGCGAATCAAAACAGGCTGAAGTTGTATATATATATATGTGTATACAATATATTATATATATGTAGTATATATATATATACATACAGGTTGCGATAAAAACTTTAGCTCGGGTATTTAGTGCAGCAACTTGGAACGACCTGACTCTTGCAAGTTCTACCCGGCGATTAAAGTAATGTCTAACAGAGCAATTTGGTCGACGGCCTGACCTCCGAATGTGTTGTTTGCATTGTTTGTTTGTTTGTATGGTGTTTTTACGTTGCATGGAATCAGTAAGGTTATTCAGCAACAGGACCAACGGCTTGACGTGACTTCCGAACCACGTCCAGAGTGAACTTCAATCACCAGAAATCCCCATCTCTAACTCTTCAATGGAATGCCCGAAAATCGAACTCTCGGCCACCGAGGTGGCACGCCAAGACCAAACCGACCACGCCACTGAGGCGCTCCGAATGTGTTGTTAGTCGCGACCTGGATCAGAACAAGGGTAAAAAATGCCTCAGTCGAGTTGTCTGTACATCGTATAATCACCAAGGCCACTAAAAATAGATCTATCTTTCGGTGGTCTTGGTATAATGCTGTACGGGCGAGGAACATTATAACTCACACACTAACGCACACACACACACACACACAGTCATCATGAGAGTGGCCATAACCGCCAGCGACGGAACGTATAAATAAAGTTATAAGGTCTCAACAGAAACGTAGGAGGAAAAGGGTGAAGAATCTCGCCTTGTGGATACCACTACGTCAGCATCGCTGTCATTTCCCCCATAGCTGGGAGTCCCAAATGCCTGGGCGGAATGCAGAATTTCTCTCTCTCTCTCTCTCTCTCTCTCTCTCTCTCTCGTGGAGGGGGAGGGGTGGCTGAGGGTAGGAGAGGGGAGTGTGCGGACTGAGATAGTTCTGAGGGACTTTGTCTCAACACCAACCGATGTTAAGGTGAAAATAATGACGAAAAAATATATATAAAAATAAATAAATACATAAATAAAAGGTTATCACTTTACGAAATGAAATTTTGACTGAATTTTATAATAAATTTAGGAAAAATGCACAACTCGATGACTTCAAGGTGATGAATATTTAAAGATTGAAGGGTAGGGGAAATATTCAAGAATATGAACAACTCCCAAATATAATGCGGAAAGTTGTAGAAGATCCGAATAGCAATATCTGTGTCGTATTTCTTTCTGCAATCATCATTTTCAGGCCGAAATCTCAGATGGTCGTTTCACGGGAAATATTTTCTCTTTTATTCTTATAATTTAATATCTAATTTTTATAATTTTTCAAATTCTTACTTTTAAAGGGAAAAACAACCGTCAGCTGCTATTAAATTAAACGCACGTTCATCGTAGACACTACGTAAAATTTCTCCCCACAATGCTCGACGCACGTGCAGGAGAGTCGTAGCCATCTTGCACCAAACCAACCCACAGAAAAACCTGGGTAAAACAGTGATGAAAATATAACAAAGCAAGAACAGTTCAGTCAACTAAATGAAGACACTTTACGTAAAATTTCTCCCCACAACGCTCGACGCATGCGCAGGAGAAGCGACTGAAAAAAGATGACAAGAGCTCACTCAATAAGTTAGGAGTGCGGTACCTTTGCCAACAGCAAAATAGAATACCTCAGCAACTAGGAGACAGTTGCAAAATATGGCCGTAGTTCTACAGCGCCAAGTTGATGACAGATATCAGTATCATTGCAATACAATGCAATGCAATATCAAATTTAGACAATAGGACAGTGACAGGAAGAAAAACCTTTTGCAATTGCATTATGCAACAACTCTTAGGATAAGAAAGTAAGACGGAAGTAAGAGAATATGAACGGAGGTACAGTTAAATGAATGAGAGGCGTTGCAAATGAACCTTACGTAATGCCTACAGTGCGTCACGTGAGGTGTGCATTGGCCATTTACTAAGGCTTTCAGTATGTTGCCCATAGGTTAGCCTACCGCTACTAATGTTAAAAAGTATTATTATTATTATTATTATTATTATTATTATTATTATTATTATTATTATTATTATTAATTAATTAATTAATTAATTAATTAATTAATTAATTGTTTCGTTTTCTATAAAAAGTTTTTCTTTCCGTTTTTTTTTAAATTTAACGTTTACGTTACGTAGTATGGAAACTTTTGGTTACGTTTTCTATAAAAAAAAAACACTTTTTTTATACGTTTTCTATAAACGTTTTCGGTAAGCCTATACATTTTATAAAAACATTCTTGTTGAGTTTTTCATAAAATGTTTTTGTTTCCGTTTTCTATAGAAACGTTTTTGATACGTTTTCTTTAAACGTTTTTGTTGAGTTATCTATAATCGTTTCTGTTGCGTGTTTTCTATAAACTGTTTTCTTTACATTTTATATAAACGTTTTTATAAGTTTTCTATAAAACGTTTTTGTTATGTTTTCTATAAAAACTTTTTAATTACGTTTTCTATGAAACATTTTTTTAAATCTAAAAAACATTTTTTTTCAAATCTTCTATAAAACTTTTTGTTCATTATCCATAAAACGTTTTTGTGGTTTTCTATGAGAAAATGTTTTTATCTATAAAAATGTTACGTTTTCTATAAATGGAGTCTCAAAATGCACAAAAATACATAAAATCAAATAAAAATAAATAAAATAAAATGCTTAAAAAAATTCTTGTAAAAGCTATAAGTCAGCAAAGATGCCCCTTAAGAGATAAGCCTAATACATAATGAGCATATGAAGAATTCTGACAGATCTCGAAGGCCATAAATCAGAAGGCAAAAAAATAAATAAACAAATACAAAAATAAATAAATAAAATAAAAGAATAAAATAAAATTTATGGTGAGTCATAAAACCTGGTTTTTAAAAGTGTATTTTCTTGATAAACTATTTGCTTTTCGAAAATTGGTAAATAGTACAAATTGCTTTTTAAAACTGTGGTTTATGTTAGGTAAGTGGAATCTGTAATTGCGTTTGGTAATAAAATGTCTTTTATTTGATGTTGACATTGATGGATGAGACTCTCTCTCCTTTATAGACCTAAAAAGTGACTGAAGACACTTATCTCTCTCTCTCTCTCTCTCTCTCTCTCTCTCTCTCTCTCTCTCTCTCTCTCTCTTTATACCCTCCTTCTCTATCTTTCATATATTCCATCCTCTCTTTTTCTCTCCCTCTCTATCTCTCTTTTTTTTCACCCATCACCTTTTCTCTTTCTTTCCTCCTCTATCTCTCTCTCTCTCTTTTTTTCCCACCCCCTTTCTTTCTCTCTCACTCATTGTTTCCTTCCCTTCCTCTCTCTCTCTCTCTCTCTCTCTCTCTCTCTCTCTCTCCACTTTGGGGTCGGAGTTAAACCTATTCCAACCCATATAAAGGACCCAACATCCTCTCCAAAAAATAAACAAATGAAACAAAAAAAAAACCTAATGGCGTGATGGAAGATATGAGAACACTCCTGTACACAAGTTATTTATCTTGCCCGGCTACCCATACCCACATACCCACCTCCCTAACTACCTCCTTACCTACCTCCCTACTAAGTAGCTTCTGCGCTCGGAGCCAAAAAATGAAAATTTTATTTGGTTTTAATTAAGATTTGTGAACTTCAAAGACTGGGTCTTATCTACTCGGTACTAACAGTGACATTTGGATGGTTATGTATGTATGTATTTATGCATGTATACACACACACACACACACACATATATATATATATATACAAATACAAATACATACATGCATAATGCATATATATATATATATATATATATATATATATATTATATATATATATATATATATATAGGGTGTCCATAAAGTCCCAGTACCATTACAAGTATTTATTACTCAGAATGGGTTTACTGGGACTTTATGGACACCCTGAGTAGTATAGTATATATATTATATCAATATATATATATATATAATATATATATATATATATATATATATAATATTTTATATATATATATAACCTACAGTAACGCTACCAAATATGTTTTACATTATACAGAAATTAATATATCAATAATCTACAGGAAACTCTACCAAATGTGTTTTAGATTATACAGAAATAAATATATCAATAACTTACAGGAAACTCTACCAAATATGTTTTATGTTATATATAAATTAATATATCAATAACCTACAGTAACGCTACTAATGTTCTATATTATACAGAAATCAATATATCAATAACCTACAGTAACGCTACTAATGTTCTATACTATACAGATATCAATATATCAATAACCTACAGTAACGCTACTAATGTTCTATATTATGCAGATATCAATATATCAATAACCTACAGTAACGCTACTACTGTTCTATATTATACAGAAATCAATATATCAATAACCTACAGTAACGCTACTAATGTTCTATATTATACAGAAATCAATATATCAATAACCTACAGTAACGCTACTAATGTTCTATATTATACAGAAATCAATATATCAATAACCTACAGTAACGCTACTAATGTTTTATACTATACAGATATCAATATATCAATAACTTACAGAAACAGGGAAGACCGTTAAAATTCATAGCAAGAATAACTATACGTATTGAATTGGCTGATATAGGAAAGTACTAAACCTGATATACACAGCATAAAAATTAACATGATTAACATATCAATAACGTACAGAAATGGGGAGTACTGTATGCACGTGCGTGTATAAAGGAAGTCATGAATCGTAAATTGAACATTTAGCAAATTTTGGCTAAAGGAATATTAGGAAGAAAGAGCACATTTAAATCAGTATAACAATGACGCCGCCAGAGGCCAGGCGCTGGGGACCTACGAGGTCATTCAGCGCTGAAAATAATGCTGAAACTCATGTTAGTGGAGGGATGAGGAAATTTAGATGGGCGAAAGAAAATACGAACGGAGGTACAGTAAAATGAATGAAAAGGGGCGCTGCAAAAAGCCTTTAGGTAATGTCTACATTGCACCGCGCATAAGGTGCACTGACAGTACTACGGGGTTTAATCAGATATGATGACAGAGGGGAAATATTTAATTAGAGGCACACACGAGAATCAGTTGCATTAATTAAAAATTTCACAGCATAAAAAAAAATAAAAAATAAAAAAATAATAATAATACTCCGATCGCAATATGGACTCAATTGCCGAATGCACTAGAGGCGCCACTTTGCAATTGCCCACGAGGAGATGCCCCCAAAATCACTGAATTCCTTGGCACTTGGCACCGGCTCACTCTCTCTCTTTCCCCTCTCTCATTTACAGGTAAATATTTGCTTTCCGGACTGAGCAGATGTCACCAGCAATTCCAGGAATGGAGGACAGGTAAGATATAGTTCTCATAGTTGATTGATTCGTCACGTTAGTTTTAGAATGATAAAATTCAAACTCTCTATTTTCATTATTTTTCATAGTCATTAATTCCTTTATTTATCGATTTTCTTACACGATCAACATTGTCCACGAAAAATTTTTTTTTATAGGTTTTCATTGTCATAATTCAGAAATTTTAGCATGATAAGATTAAACAACTATTTCTATAGTTTTTTTTATATTTTTATTAATTAATCTATTTATTTTCTTATCACTATCATTATCAGTCATCACTTCGTCTACTTATTTTCCACGAAGGGTCTATTTTCATAGTTTTTTTCATTGTCATAATTCACATTAGTTTTGGCATATTAAGTTTAAAATCACTTATTTTATCTCCAAATTTATCCATTTTCCTGCACTATCATCATTATCGTCACTTCATCTGCTGTTTATTCACGAAGAATCTATTTTTATAGTTTTTTTATTGTCATATTTCTTTTTCTATTCTATTTTCTTATACTATCTAATTTTATATATTTTTCACTGTCATTAATTCTTTTACTATTCTATTACTTACTACTATTCTTACACTATCTATTTTCATGGGTTTTCACTGTCATAATTTTTTTATTTAATCTATTGTCTCACACTATCTATTTCTATGGTTGTCCACTGTCATTAATCATTTTATTTAATCTATTATCTTAATACTATCTATTTTTATATACTTTTTAGTGTCGTTAATGCTTTTATTTAATCTGTTGTCTTACACTATCTATTTTTAAGGTTTTTCAATGTCATTAATCGTTTTATTTATTAATCTATTTTCTTACACTATCATCATCAAGCATTGGTTATCTATACTCTTTATCCACGAAGCAAACCTCGACTTCATTCTCCTTATTTCCGGGTTGTCACAACCTCTCGGGGGGTGATTAGAAAATAATGAACACCGATACACCTATAGCATACACTCCCTAAATCGCGTTCACACGCCGAATATAAGCGCGTAAGTGTATGCGTATGAGTGTACCGTCTTCGTCAGCGTGCGCGTAACCGTCGTAACGTAACGCGAGACGTAAGTCCGATTTGCGTCGCTGTCGTAACAGCAAGGTGAGAAAGTAAGTATGGTGGGTCGTACCACCAGTCACACGGATTGCGTCTTAACCTATCGGCTAACTGAGTGCCACTGTGGTGGTGGTGGTGGCACTCTGGCACCAAGTCGTACTGGCGATCGTGCGTCCGTTCCCCGCACACGCACATACACGCGCGCGCACACGCGCGCATACACACATACACGCACACACAAACCGCGAAATACACGCGCTCACCACCCAACAGGTATTGCATCTGAAGGTGTTATGAGATACCCACCTCTCATATTCCGAGCAGTATAGAACTCTTTGGGTATCAGGTAAACAATAGCTCTACACCCTGCCGTTCTCGGACGTGGGTGGGCACGCCCACCTGTCCCACCTACCCCCCCCCCCCCCCCTCCCCCCCCCACCTATTCGGGCGCCCGCACTAGCCACGACGGAGGGGAAAAAGAAGCGGAGAAAAAAGGGGTCTAGAAAACCAAATGGCAAGATGGCTCGCTTTGGCATTCTCGAGTGGCTCGGAGCCAGAACGAGAATAGTGTTCGTGATGGTGTCTCTCATTCTTCTTCTTCTTCTTCTTCTTCTTCTTTTCCTTCTGCTCGGTGCTTAGACTCTGCGACACTTGTCTCTCTCTCTCTCTCTCTCTCTCTCTCTCTCTCTCTTCTCGGTGACTGACCTAGGACATTTTTTTTATATATAAACTTGTCAAGATAATTATTTACATTTTTTCACTATCGACGACACAGGAGGGAAAAACCTCTCTCTCCCTCTCTGCCTCACACTGAGGGACCTGGGGCAACCCGAACAAGATGTAAGGTCGTAAGGTAAGGTCTCTCTCTCTCTCTCTCTCTCTCTCTCTCTCTCTCTCTCTCTCTCTCTCGGTGACTGACCTAGGAAATTTTTTTATATGTAACTTGTTAAAATAATTATTTACAGGTTTTCACATTCGACCAAAACCGGAAGAAAAATTCTCTGTCTGTCTCTCTCTGTCTCTCTGTCTCTCTCTGTCTCTCTCTCTCTCTTCCCCTTCAAGCACCAACTCCAATACCGAAACCCTTCGTAATAAGCTTCCAGGAGTCCCCCGCCCCTTTCTATATAGAGCCCCACTTCAATACGTAACCCCCTTCGTAATGAGCTTGCAAAGGTTCCCCACCCCTGTATAATGCAGTGGGCAAACTTAACCCCCCCCACAAAAAAAAAAAAAAAAACATTAACCAGTACAGCAAACACTCCATTCGACCTCTGAGGACGTTCGTTGACTCGAGACCTTAAATTAACAGTGTACATAATAATAATAATAATAATAATAATAATAATAATAATAATAATAATAATAATAATAATAATGATAATAATATTATTATTATTATTATTTCCTTGTAAATGGTGATGATAATAATAATAATAATAATATAATAATAATAATAATAATAATAATAATAATAATTAATATTATTATTATTATTATTATTATTATTATTATTATTATTATTATTATTATTATTATTATTATTATTATTATTATTATTTAAAAGGCAATGAAAAATGCAGAAAATAACTGACAATTAGTTTTCGTAAAATTGGGAAACTTTTCAAGTACATTTCGGTGGTGGGGGATGGGGCGAGGGTTGGACAGAGGGAGGGGGAGGGAGAGGGAAGGGAAGAGGGGAGGGGGGAGGGAAAGAGTGAAACGGCAAAAGAGCACCTGTCCACCAAAGACATCCCCAGCCAAATTTTGGGGTATACCCACCCACCAACCCCACCCTACCCCAACCCGACGCCTGCCCGAGTTTATGACAACAATATGACAACTAAGTATTTCTGTGTGATGCTTCTGAGAGGGAGGGCCGGTCTCCAGAGAGAGAGAGAGAGAGAGAGAGAGACGGGGTTTTTCTTCCGGTTTGGTCGAAAGTGAGATATCTTAACTAGTTATATATAAAAAAATGTCCTAGGTCAGTCACCGAGAGAGAGAGAGAGAGAGAGAGAGAGAGAGAGAGAGAGAGAGAGAGAGAGAGAGAGATGGAATAGTCTCTCTGTCTCGCCTTTCAACAAATATACACACCGTTAACAGGCTATGAAAGAGGACAATGAAAATATGCAACACGGGAATCTCAGCAGGACATTGAGAGAGAGAGAGAGAGAGAGAGAGAGAGAGAGAGAGAGAGAGAGAAGGTCACATGACATATCACATATGACATTTCAATAAATCTCGGGACTGTGACATAAGTTCACAGTCGCTATGACCTGAGAACAAGCTGGTATAGGTCCAAGTTATAACCGGCAGTCTCTCTCTCTCTCTCTCTCTCTCTCTCTCTTCTCTCTCTCTCTCTCTCTCTCTGCAACTGACCATCATTTTATAACTGGAAATCACTTATGCTTGTAATGACGTCTTATGAATAAAAATGATTAAAAATCTTGATAAAATAAACAAATGAATGTGAAAAGTGGTTTAGTTCTAAGCCAAAATTATACTTTGTAATAAAATAGAAAACGCAAAGAAACAAATGAACGAAAGTAACACCAGCTCCACCTATGGACATGCGCTAGAGGATTCCGCAAGAGGTTATGGGGAGACACCCCCCTACTAACACCCCTTCCCCTACCCCCTCCGTCATACTTACTTAAGGGCTCTATATGACTAATTCCCGAAGAATCTTTTTTTTCCCCCCTTTTCGCGAGACTTAGAGGCTTAAAAAGATCTCTCTCTCTCTCTCTCTCTCTCTCTCTCTCTCTCTCTCTCTTCTCCCCAAGCGGGATACTCCTGCATTCCTAACTCGTGAATCAGTCAAGTTTTGAGATTTTTTGTTATTTTAATAGTTTTATTTTTTATTACATCTTTTTAGTTTTATCATATCTTTTTTTATTTTTCATCTTTTATTATATATTTCCTATCTTATCTTTCTATTTTTTAAATTTTTTTAATGGTTATTGGTTTGACAGTGAAAACGAGACGTTAATTATGGTGATCTCAGCCTCGCATGATGAATCATTTATGGACATTCTGGTTAAAATATATATATATAAATAACTTCCTAAGCCTCACACTAAAGCAAAAAGCTCATTTGTAAGGTGTCAACCTCTTACACACACAAACACACACACACACACACACATGCACATATATACACACCACACACACACACACACACACACATATATATATATATATATATATATACAAATATATATCTATCATATATAATATATATATAGATATATATATATATATATATATATATATATATATATATATATATATATAAATCTAATAAGCAATGATGGCAGCAGGATCTTCGCAAAAATCTGAAACACAAGATGAAAACTAAACAAATGAAAATGCATAAGAATGACTTGTTGAGCCAACCACCTACGGAAGCGAAGTGTGGAATTTGAATGAAAACGCGAGATGAAGGCGGAAATTGAGTTGCGGTGTTTGTCTAGTCTGTGTACAGACTAAACCAGATGAAAAACAGCGCCTGGATAAACAAAAAATTCTAAAAATGAGCTTATAAGTAAATTCTTATGGTCCAATGATGCATTCAATTTCTTTGCTGAAAAACAAGAAAAAAAAGCACCAGCTTTAAGAAAAAACAACACCATTCTGCGTGAAAAACAACGAACGCACCTCTCCCCCAAAAAGAAAAACACCAAAAGAAAAACACACACAAAAAGGAAAAAAAAATTACAAAGGAATCGACGATGTAGGTACAACCTCTTCCACTTTCCTCGTAAATATCGGGGAAACTCTTCTATTCGTCTAAAAGTGTCTTTAAAAATCTCGTGAGTCACGAGCAAGCAAAATATCCCGCTGATTCGTACCTCGAGTCATGCGGTGAACACGCTCCAAGCAAGCTAGCTAGCAAGAAAGCAAGCAATCACTCCCATTGGTGTGTCAGCTGAAGAGCGAGTTCTATGAGTCAAGAGTGAAACTCTGCTGATGTCAACAGCGCGTTCCATTCGCCACTCCAAACACAAAGAAACCAGGTGCGAGTTTCACAAGAGATGACGCTTCAACTCGAAGCCGGACGGATGAATAATGATGCAAGATACATAAATAAGGAAAAAACCAACTTATACAACATGTCATAACGATGAAAGATATAATACATAAATAAGTGGTGAGATGACCCACGAAAACCAACAAATAAAACGTGCTATTGAGAGAGAAAGGTAAACATTAAACTGTCAAATACCACATCAGCTGTTAGACGAATTTGTGATGCTGTTAGTAAGTGTTTTAGGATTAAACACTCATATATAATTAGTTAAAAGTATTATTGGGATGTACTTATGAGCAGTGGCTAAATCTATTCATTGTTATTCAGACTTTATATGGAACGTTTTCATATTTTTGTTTAGCATTTAGACGAAGGCATTACAGTAACTTAGAAATGGAGTATCACAATATTTATTTGTAATAAATCCTTAAATTCTACAATATAAAACATCAAGTGACCGAATAAACATAAACATTTAAAATTCAGAGTCATGGCTGTAATAATTTAACATTAATGGAGCGCAATATTACCTCCTCGAGGCCAACCTAATTTTTTTATGTTTCTTGGCCTCTCTCTCTCTCTCTCTCTCTCTCTCTCTCTCTCTCTCTCTCTCTCGTAATTAATGCTATTATTGAGAAAAGGCCCAAAGAAGCCTTTTGACTGGGAACTTCCTCTTTTCCCCCTCTTATTCCTCGAGGGATTACATAAGGGGAGAGAGAGAGAGAGAGAGAGAGAGAGAGAGAGAGAGAGAGAGAGAGAGAGAGAGAGACTAATCCTCGATCCGCAATTTAAAATTTATGCAATCAGATGTTTTGCTATTTACGAACAACTCGTAGCTATTGTACGTAATGAATTTAATCACCAACTGTAAACTGTAATATGGAAATAAAATTATTATTATTATTATTTATTTTTTTTTTTTGCTCTATCACAGTCCTCCAATTCGACTGGGTGGTATTTATAGTGTGGGGTTCCGGGTTGCATCCTGCCTCCTTAGGAGTCCATCACTTTTCTTACTATGTGCGCCGTTTCTAGGATCACACTCTTCTGTATGAGTCCTGGAGCTACTTCAGCCTCTAGTTTTTCTAGATTCCTTTTCAGGGATCTTGGAATCGTGCCTAGTGCTCCTATGATTATGGGTACGATTTCCACTGGCATATCCCATATCCTTCTTATTTCTATTTTCAGATCTTGATACTTATCCATTTTTTGTTTTTTTTTCCCTCTCTTTCTTCTTCCTCAACTCTGGTGTCCCATGGTATTGCGACATCAATGAGTGATACTTTCTTCTTGACTTTGTCAATCAACGTCACGTCTGGTCTGTTTGCACGTATCACCCTATCCGTTCTGATACCATAGTCCCAGAGGATCTTTGCCTGATCGTTTTCTATCACTCCCTCAGGTTGGTGCTTGTACCACTTATTACTGCAAGGTAGCTGATGTTTCTTGCACAGGCTCCAGTGGAGGGCTTTTACCACTGAATCATGCCTCTTTTTGTACTGGTTCTGTGCAAGTGCCGGACATTGGCTTGCTATGTGGTTTATGGTTTCATTTTTTGTATTGCACTTCCTACCATATGGGAGAGATGTTATTTCCGTCTATCGTTCTTTGAACATATCTGGTTCTTAGGGCCTGATCTTGTGCCGCTGTTATCATTCCTTCAGTTTCCTTCTTTAGCTCTCCCCTCTGTAGCCATTGCCATGTGTCATCGCTGGCTAGTTCTGTCTCATGTATTGTCCGTGCATTGGTTTGTTGTGCCAGTCCTCTGTTCTGTCTGTCTTTCTCCGGTCTCTGTATATTTCTGGGTCTTCGTCTACTTTTATTAGTCCTTCTTCCCATGCACTCTTTAGCCACTCGTCTTCACTGGTTTTCAGATATTGCCCAGTGCTCTGTTCTCGATGTTGACGCAGTCCTCTATACTTAGTAGTCCTCTCCCTCCTTCCTTTCGTGTTATTATTTATTATTATTATTATTATTGTTTGTTGTTGTTGTTGTTGTTTGTTGTTCTGTAAGGTCCACAATAATATGGACCTTAAAGAACATTACTTGCACCCTCGTAATTGAGATTTCTACCTATTATTATTATTATTATTATTGTTATTACTATTATTATTATTATTA
>NC_087211.1:79905294-79910294 GCF_015104395.2 Macrobrachium nipponense | reverse complement strand
AGGGGTCGTCGTCAGTGCTGGTATTAATTCCGTAGGCGTAGTTTCAGTTTGGGCCGGGGTCGTCTTAGGTTTAAGGCTGGTATTGGTGCTGGTATAGCTGGTATCACGTGAGGTTTCTTGACCATCTCGTAGGTCATCTTCTGACGAGTCGGTTGAAGTGACTGTAGCAAGAAAGTTTGCGGAAACGGTATTTATAGCGGCACGACCTAGAGTTGCATTCTTATTGGTCGGGCCGGTCTTGGGCGAAGCCGTGGATCTCGCCTCGAAGGTCTCGGGGATTCTCTTGTGCGAGCGCCACAGTGGCGTGTCTGGGGATGAACGTCAGGTATTCCGTCTGTAGCAGGAATCGTATCCATCCTGTGGGGGTTCCTGGTTATCTGGCATCGTCGGGGGGTGCGCTCGCCTGCTCTCCGGTCGGCAGTGGGCAGAAGAAAGAACGTTTCATTGAGTGAATATTAAGCTTTGGTTTCTCCTTCCGCCCATATGGAGGGCTTCTAGGAGGCGCAGACGTCGGGGATCCCGTTGTTGATCTATTATGGTGATAATAGATCAAACAACGGATCCCCGACGTCTGCGCCTCCTAGAAGCCCTCCATATAGGCAAGGAGAAACCAAACTTAAATATCACTCAAGAAACGTTTCTCCTTCCCACCGCCGCCCGGGAGAGCAGCGAGTGACCCCCAGATGATGCCAGATAACCAGGAACCCCCACAGGATGATACGATTCCTGCTACAGACGGAATTCTGACGTCATCCCCCAGGTCACGCCACACTGTGGCGCTCGCACAAGAGAATCCCCGAGGACCTTCGAGGCGAGATCCACGGCTTCGCCCAAGACCGGCCCGACCAATGAGAATGCAACTCTAGGTCCGTGCCGCTATAAATACCGTTCCGCAAACTTTCTTGCTACAGTCACTTCAACCGACTCGTCGAAGATGACCTACAAGAAGGTCGAAACGTCGTCCGTGATACCAGCTATACCAGCACCAATACCATTCCCTTAAACCTAAGACGACCCGGCCCGAACTGAACTACGCCTACGGAATAATACCAGCACTGACGACGACCCCTGCTTGACCTGACCTGATATCTTGTTCTAATAAAAGATTCCTTCAGCATTTATAATTTTTGAAAATTCCCAATATGAATATTGGCCAGTTACTCAGAAACATCGCTGAGCCTGAGAAGTGATTGTAAGGAAAATAGAAAAACAATATATAAAATCAACTCGCTTAATTCTGCCATCCTTTTTAACAGAATAATAATAATACTAATAATAATAGTAATAATAATAATGTTCTTTGGATGCTTGAATTTCAAGTCATTGGACAATTTGGTGGGTTGTTCCTGTTCCGTATGATCACAAAAACAACAACAAAAACAACAACAATAATAATAATAATAATAATAATAATAATAATAATAATAAGTAGCATGAATTATGAAATGGAGGACCAAATAACACAGTTATGTAGGAGTACAAATAAATCTAAAAAACAGAAAAGGGGAATCGAACAGATTCCCGAAAGCGCTTTGTATAGATATACTTTTAAGCATAGCTGTACCCATACATAACTGTGGATTTATTTCGCCAATAATAATAATAATAATAATCACAGGGGAATCTTTCACTTAATTTCAATCCTTAAGGAGAGAGAGATGTTGAAAATAGAAACAGTATTTAGTACATGGTCAGGCAAGATGGGGTTATAAGTATATAGTTTCATCCTGTCTTAGTTCTTATGAAGGAGATATTTAGAGCAGAAACAGGGCTTAATTTATGGTTAGGAAGGAGGAAAGCAAGACTGAGATAGTTCCTAATAATTGCCAAGACAGTTAAAAAAACAAGTAAAAAGTTTTCTGTACAGCGTATAATGCTGTAAGAAACTCTCAGCTGCGACCCGTGAAACTTTCAGCTACAGCCCGGTGGTGGCCTGTTGTTGGCACTTGCACGACCATGGCAAAATTTGTCCTTAAATTAAACAAAAAATACTGAAGATAGAGGGCTGCAATTTGGTATGTTTGATGATGGGAGGGTGGATGGTCGACATACCAATTTGCAGCCCTCTAGCCTCAGTGGTTTTCAAGATCTGAGCTGAGGGCGGACGGACAGACACAAAGCCACCTCAATAGTTTTCTTTTTACAGAAAACTATAAATGATTTTAATATATGGTCAGGAAGGCCAGGGGTAATAGTAAACACATAATTTATGTTTATTATCAGTCAGGAAGGCAAGGAGTAATGGTAAAGACATAATTTATGCTTATTATCAAAGACGCAATTCAAGAAAAACAGATGCTATGGTAATATCTCACCAATAAGCGGAAGGTTTATAACACTTCAACTATATGTACCCTTCGTGGGTATTTACCCTTTCCGTAAAATGTATACTCACGACAATAAAGAAACCGAGAGAAGATTTTTGCGTCCCTCTCAGTCTCATAAATGAGATCATTTATTAAAATAGATGGAGAGAGAGAGAGAGAGAGTGAGAGAGAGAGATTCCTATTCAGGCTTAAGCTACGCCGAGCCAATTCTGCGAGATAATCCAATACATCACACGGAGTCACAGGTGCGGGTATATATATGTATTACCAGGCTTCCTAGGGCATGACACTGATGGGAATTTCGTCCATGGACGACAAATGGCCTTTCTTGATGATGTAGTATTTATATATATATATATATATATATATATATAATATATATATATATATATATATATATATATATGACTGGTAAAAATGTTCTGTTACGCCAGAATTCCATCTAATAAAAGGAGCCCATAAAAACGCCACAATATAGAAAGTAAGTACTATATTTCAGAGGACTGCTGTCTCTCTCCTCAGGTAGATGAGATATAGTACTTTCTATTTTCTATATTTCGTCGTTTTTATGGGCTCCTTTTATTATTATTATTATTATTATTATTATTATTATTATATATATATATATATATATATATATATATATATATTATATATATCATTTACACTTTAAAATATAAAAATATTTTTTTTCTGTATAACCTTAATCTTTTCATATTTGATCCCAGTAATGAATAGGCTCTCTCTCTCTCTCTCATCTCTCTCTCTCTCTCTCTCTCTCTCTCTCTCTCTCTCTCTCGTTATAAATTCAATACTGCTCAACAGAACAGACTTTTCTAAAGAACCAAATTTCACTACAAATATACAGCAGTGTCCCTTCTTCATGAGAGAGAGAGAGAGAGAGAGAGAGAGAGAGAGAGAGAGAGAGAGAGAGAGAGAGAGAGAGAGATTCACTCTTTATCCTAAATAACTATCACATTTCACTACAGTACAGTAATGCCTTTGCTTTTGAAATGTGTATGAAGACGTTATTATGAGAGAGAGAGAGAGAGAGAGAGAGAGAGAGAGAGAGAGAGAGAGAGAGAGAGAGAGAGAGAGAGAGACCTAAACATAACATATTCCCCTGACGAATGCAGAAACCATGAAGGGTTTTACGTTTCGAGTTTTTCGTAAATCCAGAAACTTTGGCCGCCCTCCTACCCAACCCCCTAACCCCCCGCCACAAAAAAACAAAAAAATGGACTGAAATATAGTATTTTGACTTGTTCCTTGACCTCTTTAAAATCCTACAGTAATCCCAGGTTACGAAGGGTCCACGCCAAGCACAAATCCTGAGATAGATCTACCTTTGAGTCTTGACAAATAGGTAGCTCCTGTAACTATTTACGTCCTGGGTTTGAAGGAGAAACCGCTTTACGGTAGTATCCCTCGAAAGGTAAACAATTAGAAAACGAGAAGATTGAGAGAACGGGAACCCATGGGAGACTTTTGGATTTTAACCCAGCTCAGAGAAGGGCTTTTTACCACTTACTTTATTCCTCCATTTTATGATTATTTTCCTATCAATTTTCAGTTTATTGGCGTTAGATGACTTATCTTTTATTCAACTAAACTTACATGACCTTAGGAATTCAATATTCCTTCGAGAATATGGACTGACAAGCTATTATATCTTTTAAGTTTCCATTTATGGACTCCAATCTAATACCTTCAATAAAGGCATATGGTGAAATATAGCTTTCTGACCAAGTGATTTAAGCATAAAAACAAAACAAACTCTGGATAAATGTTGTGAGAAGATATTAGCGAAAACAGACAATTAAATAAAGAGGCCACAGAAGGATTCCTCAACCTGTAACAACAAAATTCATGTCACTTGACAATGCCAAAACATAATATCTAATGAATCTTCTCCACTTACGAGATGTTTTAGCTTTTCGGAGAATGTGATTTAACAAGACGAGAAAAAAGGTTGTAACAACAAAAACAACTGCCAGAGAGAGAGAGAGAGAGAGAGAGAGAGAGAAGAGAGAGAGGAGAGAGAGAGAGAGAGAGAGAGAGTAGGTCGAGGCCTGAAGATGTTTCTTCCAAAAAATTTACATACATATATAAATGTATATTACTATTATTTATATATATATATATATATATATATATATATATATATATATATATATATATATATATATAAATTTCTAATGGTCGTATATAAGATAACAAGAAGATAAGTGAGACTAATGTTCAGCTCTCTCTCTCTCTCTCTCTCTCTCTCTGCTCTCTCTCTCTCTCTCTCATTGTTAAATAAATAAAAGATATGATCACACAACAAGGCCTACTATGCAAGCTAATAAAACAAACGGAAGGTCAAAATTTAAAAAAAATCTTTAAAATATATAATAAGTAATTATTATTATTAAAATTTAAATATATACATTTACATAACTGTGGATTTGTTTCTCCATTATTATTATTATTATTATTATTATTATTATTATTATTATTATTATTATTATTATTATTATTATTACGTACCTTCTAAACCTTACTTTCCAATCAGGGAAACGAGAAGAAGAAGAAGAAAAATAAGAAGAAGAAGAAGAAGAAGAGAAGAAGAAGAAGAAGAAGAAGAAGAAGAAGAAGAGGAGAGACTGTTGGGAACAAATGAACTTGTAA
>NC_087211.1:79868387-79904794 GCF_015104395.2 Macrobrachium nipponense | reverse complement strand
GAATGAATAAATTCTTGGTTATATAATCATGACAAAGTTGGGATTTTGTGTGTGTGTGTGTGTGGGTGTGTGTGTGTGTGTGTGTGTGTGTGTGTGTGTGCGCGCGCGCGCGCGAGAGAGAGAGAGAGAGAGAGAGAGAGAGAGAGATAAAAAATCCACAAGAAATAAGGAGTTAATGGGTAAAATGGGGGATAACAGTTACAAACCACACATGATGAGAAGAGAGAAAGAGAGAGAGAGAGAGAGAGAGATCGAAAACAAATGAGGAGACGTAATGGAGAGAGTAAAAAGAAAGCACACATAAAAAAAAGGGTAAGACGAGAGTAAGAATAGGTGATAAAAATAAGGAAACAAAAAGATAGAGAGGAAAAAACAAAAGGTGAAAGGAGGGGGAAGCAGAACAACAGGAAGTACTGTATTTAGGAAAGAGAGAGAGAGAGAGAAACACGAGCACGTGCAGACGATCTCTGGCTCTAATAAATCAGCTTCAAACGTCAGGGGTATCCTCTCTCTCTCTCTCTCTCTCTCTCTCTCTCTCTCTCTACATTTATTACATTCTTGTACTTACAAATTATTATCAACAATCACTGAAAATAAAGGAAAATAACAGAAAACGAGAAGCACCGCTACAAAGAAAACGGTGATCGGTGACTACTATAGATTTCATTTCTCCTCATTTTCTATATTTTTTTCAAGGACGTAGAAGAACAAAATATGACTGTTGGTAATAAAATACAGGCTTGGCATGGAAGGTGTTGGGGCACACGGGTAAAATAAGTTAATATTGAATGTTATGTACTATCAGAGAAGCCATTATAAATCATTATCATTACAGGATATTCATTAATATGGAAAAATTTTACCCACGAAGGAGTATGTCATGAAGAATAAATATTCCACAGTTGTCCAACTGTACAAACATATTTAAAAACAGAGAATATTTTTTAAAAACACAGGAGAACGCAAGAAGAAGAACATACTCTCAGACAAAGAAAGGTGGACATCATCTCAGAACAGAGGTGAACATCACTTCAGGAAAAGAAAGGTGAACACCACTTCAGAACAGAATAGTGATCACACCCTCAGAACACAGAGATCAACACCACTTCAGAACAAGACAAACGAACATCACTTCAGAGCAGAAAGTTAATCCTTAATCTAAAACTCCAAACTAAAAGAAATATGCAAGAAATAACTTACGCGAATTCGGTATCTCGTACTCGACTTCCAGGTCGACCTTGTCGCCGGCGTTTTTGAGCAAGGAGACTATCTGCTGGTGGGTCAGTGCCTGCGTTCGAATCCCGTTGACCGCCAGAATGTAGTCACCTATGCTCAGGGCGTCTGACCGGTGGGCGGAAGACCCCGGCCGCAGGTTTGCCACCCGGGGGCGGTGCCCTTTGTCGACTCCACCTGGGGAAAGAGAGAATATATATTTAGTGATGTTTTTAAGGTGAATAATATTAGGTTAGGGATAATAGACTTCTCGCCCCGCCCCGCCCCCTCTCAATATCCACAACAAAATAATTATTAAATCATAAAAATTACATTTGTGTGCACGTGTGTATGATTTTATACATACACACATACATATATATGTATATATACATATATAAACATGTATACATATACATTTATGTGTATACATATAATATATATATATTATGTGTGTGTCTGCTGAGAGAGAGAGAGAGAGAGAGAGAGAGAGAGAGAGAGAGAGAGAGAGAGAGAGAGAGAGAGAGAGAGAGCTTTTTAAAAGATAATTCAAGGCCCGTAGAAGCTACTCTAGAGAGAGAGAGAGAGAGAGAGAGAGAGAGAGTTTCACACTTCAAAGAGAAGGCCAGTCTAGTAATAGTCAGTGATACGACAATGCCATTCTGATACTTGGAACGCGGCCTAAGTACCAATAGAGCCTCAAGCGGAACTAAAAAGTCCATTTCTTGGGAATCTCCACCTAAAAGGGACCATAATATATACCGTCACACTGAATCCTGAGTGACAGCCAATGTTACTGTTATTTAGTCTGTCTGAATGTGAACCTGCTGATGTGATTGGTTCACTTTTTATTTTTTTTTTATTTATTTTATTTTTTTTTGGTAACAGGAGTGAGACGACAATGACAATATGAAATATTTTGAGAGAGAGAGAGAGAGAGAGAGAGAGAGAGAGAGAGAGAGAGAGAGAGAGAGCTTTTTTTTTATATGAGAATAATTTTTTTTCATACTTTAGATAAATACACGTACGAAAAATCTATACAACCAAATGTTATAATTATATATATAATATATATAAAAAATTCCGAAACTCTAAATCCCAATAAAAAAGAGAAATAAATGATTTTTTTGAAGTGAAATATGAACAAGGCGTGATCCGACCTTCAGCTTATTTGGGGTGTGTGCTAAAATCTACGGTCAAATAGCGCGTTGTGTAACCGACGGAAATTAAAATAAATACGCTATATTTTGATAATAGAAATAATTGTTATGTACTGTTTAACATGCACATTATTTATTTTTTACATTTTCATTCTAATAAGTAAATCATAAATATCCAATTTTAACATTTCTGTATCTTTAACTCAACGCAAAACACCTTTTTCAGACCTTTTTAGGCTTTTCCATAGAGGTTTCCTACCCCCCAACAAGAACAAGAACAACAACAAAACGTAGTTTGTAGGCTTACACCCCGAGTAAGCGAAAATCACTAAAATTAAACTAATCTTTTTTATAAGACATAATCACTCCATCTACACAGCCATTCTACAGAAAATCTAAAAATGCTCAAGGATTTGTTCTGCCCAGCAATTCTGATTCGTCTGAGGAAGTGTAGCAACTCACCCAGAACCCATGGAAACAATTTGGGAATATTTCAAGGCTTTGCTGGGATACCTGACGTATGCCTTTTCAACTCTCTAACTCCTATGAAGATTTGCCAAACCATTGACAAAAAGACCGAGTCGTATCCATCTACAGACGATTGTAGTCAAATCTCAAAAGCTGTTTGACAGGAACGTCATGTGGGTTATATGGCAGCTAACATTCCTTGATCGCTGAGAGAGGATGAAACGTCACGAGTGAGATAAGGAAGGTTAATAAAAGTTCTCTCTCTCTCTCTCTCTCTCTCTCTCTCTCTCTCTCTCTCTCTCTCTCTCTGGATGCAGAGATACTCATTGATACTACATATGAGGCAATAAAGCAGCATACCTACGAAGAAATAAATTACGATATGACAACAGAAAAGCAAATCCCGAAGAGGCTCTACCCAGATCTATACAATGACGGGAAAGAGGAAAAAATAGACAAGAAAGACAAAATCTGCAACCTTTTGAAAAGAGGGAATTGCAGATTTGGAGAAAGATGTTACTACAAACATCCTAAGATATGTCAAAACTATGAAATATATGGTAAATGTGCATACTTAGATGGATATGGGGATGATTGCAGAGATCTGCATCCAAAAATATGTAAAAACCTAAAAGAAGGAAAAGGATGTAAGTTCGACAAAAAATGCAAATATATGCACCCTGTAGCCATGAATCATAATCAAATAAATAACCAACCAAGTAATAAAATCCAAAATAAGAAAGAAACAAATAAAGAGAGAAATCAAGAATATCAGGTAAAAGAGAAAAGCAAACCACCAATGAGATATGCAGAGGTGTCAGCAAAAAATTTCAAGCATCAGCTCCGAAATTCTACTCAGAGATAATACTGTATTTATTATGCAAGAGGATATTGCAGAAACGGAGAAAATTGCAAATTCAGACACAAAATGAATAATTATGATGAAGGAAGATCAAATATTATGGAAAGTTGGATTTTTTAATGTCAGAATTTCGGAAATGGAAATGAAAAAAAGAACAACATACCAGAACAGGAAAGAGACATGGGAAAATCCTTATTACTACCAGTATTAAATGAAGGAGAAAACACGCAAACCATCATAGTGATGAATGCGCAGGGTTTAGTTACGAGTAACTCAAAAAGAAATAGAGTACTTAGAAGAACTACCCAAAATGAAAAGAAAATATATATAATGAATATAAGTGAAACCTGGTATTCCAAGAGACTGGGAATGATGATCAAATAAAAGGGTTCCAAACTTATAGATCAGATAGAAAAAATAGGAATCAAGGGGAACCGCAATATATGGGAAAGACAAAAAACAAGGAAAAATATATGAGAAATATAGTAACTCAGAATGTGAACTAATAGCGGTAGATTTGAATCTGAAAAATTGATGAACATAGTAATATATAGACCTCCTAATACTAAGAGTTTGACTTAATAATTGAAAAAATTGGATGATATATGTAGAAATCACAAGGACTGGACTATTCTCCTATCTGGTGACTTCAACTTTCCTTTCGTAGAATGGAAAGAACGAATAGGAGATTGTGGTTGTACTTATACATATAAAAAAGAGAGTAATAGTAGTGCAGAAGATAAGAGGCAATTTGAAAAGCTATTAGATATGCTACTAGAATACAACATTCAACAAATAAATCACCTGCCAACAAGAAAGGAAAATACTTTAGACCTAGTATTTGTGAACGAGATGAATTATGTTAAAGAAATAATAGTTTATAATGCGAATATTTCAGACCATAATGTCATAGAATTAACAGTTCATTCCAAAGCAAGTGAAAAATAGAGATAAGCAAGAAATGAAAAAGTGGGAAGGATATGGAAAATACAACTTTCTACAGTAAAAATATAAATGGTCAGAAATTAATGAAGAATTAAACAAAGATTGGGATAACATTTTCGTAAGTGATGACATAAGGGTAAATACGGAGATATTATATAAAATATTTGGAGAAAAATAGTGGAAAAATATATACCGAAGAAGAAAAGTAAACATCATTCATGCATACCAAGAGACAGAAGGATCTTGTTCCAGAAAATCAGAAAGTGGAAAAAAGGTCTTGCAAAAAAAGAAAAAAATGCATGGAAAGTTATAGAACTAAAAAGTAAGATAGAAAATGCAGAACAAAGATTATACCAATCAAAAGAAAATGAAAAAAGGGACTTGGAAGAAAAAAACCCTGTATTCAATATCAAGCAAAACCCCAAGCTATTATACTCATATGCGAAGAAGAGATGAATAAAAGAAGAATAGAAAATAGCCCCTCTGAGAATTGAAGGAGATTAACGAATGAAAAAAAGGAAATTTGCAACATACTGGCAGAACGATATAAGAGAGAATTCACCCCTAGAATAGATAATGAAGATAATGATATAGAAGTAAGGGATGAAAATAGTGAATATTTAGCTGACATAGATATTAATGAAGGCTGATATTGTGCAGGCTATTAATGAAATTAAAAATGGAGCTGCTGCAGGGCCTGATGGAATTCCTGCTATTTTGTTAAAGAAAGTAGTTCATTCTATCGCAAAGCCACTTGCAATATTATTAAGACAAAGTGTAGATACAGGCAAGATTTATGAGGAGCACAAATTAGCATATATTACCCCTACTTTCAAAAGTGGATCAAGACTAGAGGCAAGTAATTATAGGCTGTGAGTCTAACATCACATATTATGAAAGTGTATGAAAGGGTAATGAAGAAAAATATTATGAAACATTTAATAAAAAATAATTTGTTTTAATAAAGGACAACATGGTTTCGTACCCGGAAAAAGTACACAAACCCAACTGTTAGTCCACCGTGAGAACATATTCAAAAATATGAAAAGCGGAAATGAAAACAGATGTGGTTTATTTAGACTTTGCAAAAGCTTTTGATAAGTAGACCATAATATATTAGCGAAGAAAATTAGAAAACACAATATCGTAGGATAAAGTAGGAAGATGGTTAAAAGAATTTTTGCACAACGAAAACAGATAGTTATTGCAAACGACGAGAAATCGGATGAAGTCAAGTAATATCCGGTGTGCCGCAAGGTACGGTGTTAGCTGCAATACTGTTTGTTATTATGATTGAAGACATAGACAATAATGTGAAGGATTCGGTAGTGAGTAGTTTCGCAGATGACACAAGAATAAGTAGAGAAATTACTTGTGATGAAGATAGGAACGCTCTACAAAAGAGACCTTAACAAAGTATATGATTGGGCAGAGGATAAATAGGATGGTATTTAACTCTGATAAATTTGAATCAATAAATTATGGAGACAGAGAAAGAAAGCTATATGCATATAAGGGACCTAATAATGAGACCATCACAAATAAGGAAGCAGTTATTAAAGACCTTGGTGTGATGATGAATAGGAACATGTTATGCAATGATCAAATAGCAACTCTGTTGGCAAAATGTAAAGCAAAAAATGGAATGTTGTTACGGCACTTCAAAACAAGAAAAGCTGAAACACATGATTATGCTTTATAAAACATATGTTCGTAGTCCACTTGAATATTGCAATATGATATGGTACCCACACTATCAAAAGGATTATTGCACAAATAGAGATGTACAAAGTCCTTTACAGCTAGAATAGAAAGAAGTTAAGGACCTAGACTCTGGGAAAGACTACAATTCTTAAAATTATATAGTCTAGAAAGGAGAAGAGAACGCTACATGATAATTCAGGCATGGAAACAGATAGAAGGAATAGCAGAAAATATCATGGAACTAAAAATATCAGAAAGAGCAAGCAGAGGTAGATTAATAGTGCCCAAAACTATACCAGGAAAAATAAGGAAAGCACACAGGACATTAATCCACTACGCACCAGCATCGATAATGCAGCGTCTATTCAATGCGTTGCCAGCTCATCTGAGGAATATATCAGGAGTGAGCGTAGATGTGTTTAAGAATAAGCTCGACAAATATCTAAACTGCATCCCAGACCATCCAAGATTGGAAGATGCAAAATATACCGGAAGATGTACTAGCAACTCTCTGGTAGACATTAGAGGTGCCTCACACTGAGGGACCTGGGGCAACCCGAACAAGATGTAAGGTCTGTAAGGTAAGGTAAGGTCTCTCTCTCTGCCCCTAATCACATATACTCAAGTCTTGACGAAAGTCTTAAGCTCTCTGCCTTCCCTTTTGTTACCCTTGTACGTTTCTCAAAATGAGGAGTGCCTTAACATTGATCTCTCTCTCTCTCTCTCTCTCTCTCTCTCTCTCTCTCTCTCTCTCTCTCTCTCTCTCTCTCTCTCTCTCTCTCGGCGAATTTCCCATCCGTCGAAATTTCTGTGACCAAAATCAGGAAGTGTAAAAAAAAGGGATTTTTTATTTATTTGTTTTAATGGCTACATGGAGGTTCAAATTAATACTTCGTCTAAATATGAATTCATATCAAATTCAAACTCTCTCTCTCTCTCTCTCTCTCTCTCTCTCTCTCTCTCTCTAACAACAAATAACTTCTATTATCACAATAGTTGTCTGCAAGGTGCCTTCAAAAATTATTTACGTTGCAATTCGCCCAAGGCATTCGCATTCTCTCTCTCTCTCTCTCTCTCTCTCTCTCTCTCTCTCCTCGAGACAGAATAATGACACGATGAGATACACACGGCTGTTTATCGCCTTACTCGGGACACACTACACCTTGGGCGTGACGTCATGGGGAAGATAAATGCAACAGGTTAGCCTCCACGTAGCGATGGAAGTGTTGCCAACATGTGGACAACAACAGGCAACATGTGGGCAACAACAGGCAACATGTCGAGAACAGGCAACATATCAGCAACAAAAGGCATCATGTCGACAACACGCAACATATCAGCAACAAGTAACATGTCGACAATAACAGGCAACATGTCGACAACATCAGGTAACATGTCGACAACAGGCAACATGTCGACAACAACAGCCGACATGTCGGCAAGAACAGGCAATCATTTTAACTTCATAAAAATTATTTTGAGTTTTTATTTAATTACCTTACTGAACATGCATGTTATTATATTACAATGATGCCAACATAATGGCATGGAATATTTGGCAAGATTTTTCTATATCACTGAGACAAAAGCATTCTCTCTCTCTCTCTCTCTCTCTCTCTCTCTCTCTCTCTCTCTCTCTCTCTCTCTCTCTTTCTTCAATTAAAGATTTTACTGAAAGCATTCAAATTTCTGAAGGATGTGTAGAAGTGATAAATTTACAAACATCTAAGTACTTTCTCTCTCTCTCTCTCTCTCTCTCTCTCTCTCTCTCTCTCTCTCTCTCTCTCTCTCTCTCTCTCTCTCTCTCTCTCTCTCTCTCGTTGCTAAATTAATTATTTTACTTCTGAAAGCACCTAAAATGCTAAGTGATATATATGGGTGGAAAAAATATATTCCAACATTACTCTCTCTCTCTCCTAAATAAAAAATTTGTTTTCTGAAAACTAGGCAAAATCATTAGGACACTGTGAATGAACAGTAAAACGTGCTCCTACAGATAAGTGAACACAAGATGTCTCCTCGGATGGACTAACAAGTCTTTGAGACATTCTAATCCTTGTAACTCCTTGTTAACTCTCTGCAAACACTTACGTCTTCTCATTCGAGCTGCGATGAAGTCTGGTAAGGACACTGAAGACATCCGTTTCAGTTTCTTGAACATGGTGACTGGAGGTGTCGGTAGGAATCCTCGTTAAAATAATATTATATAATAATAGATTCCTTTATTATTATCTTTCCAGTTTTACGTAGGAATTCTGCTGGAAGTTCGTTCGTTTGGGTAATTCTCGTACGTCGTGTTTTTTCTTAATTCCACAGAAAATGTATTTTTTTCTGTTTAATTCCAAGTTCGTGAGATTGTGTTCCAATGCTTCTATGTCGTATATGTTACTGTCGTAAATTCACTATATCACTATTTATTAGGCCATTTTAATATTTTTTTTAATAAGTTGATGTTCTAGCTAACGCAGTCTCCGGTCACATTTGAATAACCTTTCTAGAGCGCAGTTTAAATATAGAAATAACTTATTTTCAATTACAATCATTATCATATTTTTTTCTTCTACAATGTACTTTTTACACAATCAGAATTACAATGACTGGTACACACTATTCACTGTCAAAAAGAGGGAAAATAGTTAGTTTACATTTTTTTTACTCAACAGTGAAAATTACGCCATTCCATTTTTTCACTTTCAAAATAGTTGAAATAATATTTTTTACACTTTTCCCTTTTCAATAAACCAGTGAAAATGGTTTATTTACATTTTCCCACTTTCAAAAACAGTGAAAAAGGTTATTTTACATTTTTCACTTTCAGAAAACAATGAAAAGGTTGATTGACACTTTTTCACTTTTAGAAAAGTGAAAAAGGTTATTTACACTTTTTCACTTTCTGAAACAGTGAAAAATGTTGGTTTACACTTTTTTCACTAAAAAAAACACTTTAAGAAAACTGAAAAAGGTTCATTGACACTTTTTCACTTTCAGAAAACAGTGAAAAAGCTTATTTTACACTTTTTCATTTTCAAAAACCAGTGAAAAAGGTTATTTTGCACTTTTACACTATCAGAAAATAGTGAAAGAGGTTATTTTACACTTTTTCCACTTTCAGAAAACAGTGAAAAGGGTTATTTTACATTTTTTTCACTTTCAAAAACCTGTGAATTTGGTTGGTTTACACTTTTCCACTATCAGAAAATAGTGAAAGAGGTTATTTTACACTTTTTCACTTTCAAAAAACAGTGAAAAAGGTTATTTTACATCTTTTCACTTTCAAAAACCAGTGAATGAGGGTGGTTTACACTTTTTCACTTAAAAAGCACAGTGAAAATGGTTCTTGTACATTTTCAAAAAGCGTTAAAAATACTTTCAAAAACTAGAGTGCATTTACCCACTAATCTTGAATTTCTCCTTCTGAATACCCTACCTATTTCTGACACCTTCATCGACCTCTCTCTCTCTCTCTCTCTCTCTCTCTCTCTCTCTCTCTCCGTCATCTGGGTCCCATCACGAGTCCTCGGGAAATCGGCTGACGCCAGATAAGGAGGATGACATTAACTCTGAGCAGCGATGCCAGTCGAGTATGACTTTGGCATAATATGCCAATATCTCTGTCGCCAAAAAAAAGCTAATATGTTTGTCGTCAAAACAGCTAATATTTTTTACTTTAAAAAAGCCAATATCTTTGTCGTCAAAAGCCAATACCTTTGACGCCAAAGAAGCCACTATCTTTGACGCCAAAGAAGCCAATATCTTTGACGCCATAGAATCCAATATCTTTGACGCCAAAAAAAGCCAACATCTTTGTCGCTAAAAAAAAGCCAATAACTTTGTCGCCAAAAAAAAACGCCAATATCTTTGACGCCAAAAAAGCCAATATCTTTATCTTTGTCGCCAAAAAAGCCAATATCTTTGTTGTCAAAAATGCCAATATCGTTGACGCCAAGAGCCAGTATCTATGGCGCCAAAAAGCCAATATCGTTGTCGTCAAAAAAGCCCATATCATTCTGGCAAAATTTATAGTAAGGTAGCATTGATTAGATGACTAGAGATGTATTGAAGTACGCACGAGAGAGAGAGAGAGAGAGAGAGAGAGAGAGAGAGAGAGAGAGAGTAAAATCAATGATAATTGCAGAGTATAATCATCATAACAAAAGTCCATTTTTATAATTATGATGACAATGACTGCTATCCCCTACTCAACAATAATCGCCTTGATTGAAACCATGAAGGAGGAGGAGGAGGAGAGGAGGAGGAGGAGGAGGGGAGAAGAGAATTCCTCTGTTGACCCTCTCTGTCTCTCAGCCGTCAAGAGAAGCCGCGATATCATCTTGCCATAACATGTCTAGGACCGGCCGTCAAGAAGAGCAGAAGCTAAGCCACTGATGATAGCCAGATCTCTCTCTCTCTCTCTCTCTCTCTCTCTCTCTCTCTCTCTCAAACTAACTTCCTAGTATTAAAACTTTAATGTTGATCAGTGTTCTCAACCTTTATGCCAAAGCCTTCAGCTCCTTGTCAATGGGAAACTACCTCTCTCTCTCTCTCTCTCTCTCTCTCTCTCTCTCTAAAACATCATGTTTATCAGTGGCCCAACATCTGTGACTGAAGCCTTCAGCTACTTGTAAATGGGAGTTTTGTAAGAACTAAAAAAAAATTCAGTTAAAACGATTATCTCATCTTGAATCCTTTGCATCATTTCCTCTAGGGCTATCCTATTATCATCCTAAGTGTGCCGTGACGTCACCAAAGGCCCTGGGCATTCCTACACACTTCATACTGATGCCCCGATAGAGGGCGGACTTCTTCCCTCGTTGGCACCAACGAGAAACACTTGACCAACAAATGGGGCCACATACCAAACAAGGTTGGACTGGCGGATCAAGTGTATATCCTCGCTAAAGAGGTTTTATGTATTGCTATGAAAGATACACGAAGAATGTGTTCATATTATGGTATACATGTTACAAACAAGTAGGCAACTTGTCGCATACATATCACAGAACATGTTGGATACAAGCCACTGACTGTAGGTATGAAGGACGAATGGATTTCGTAATCCTTTTGAGGGTGTTTCCACACAATAATGTAACATGTCTCAAACAAAACGTGTTCGTGGTGTGTGGGCGATGAGTTGGCAACATGTTTAAGACACTATACTATAATGTGGACTATGTCTCTGAATGCCTAACCAGGACTGGGGTTTTCATGTATCCATCTAACTTAATTCCTGAATCATGCAAAAATCATCTATTTCCCAAAGTTGACAGTTTCACTCCATTTTGAGCCTCTCTCTCTCTCTCTCTCTCTCTCTCTCTCTCTCTCTCTCTCTCTCTCTCTCTCTACAGGGAAACCTAGCACTAATGAGACACACAAATCCCTACAAACCATAAGTCATCTCCCTATGCCTATAGGGCGCTAGGCTTTGCTCCGTGGGCACGAAACCTTACTCTGTACCCAATATCTTGTTACTGCTTCACCCCTGATGGCAGTTCTGGGTATTCTTGATATTCTTAAGGGAGTGACTCCTCCTTCAGGAGGATTTATACGTGGCTGGCAAGGCAGTGAGGTCTAGGTACATACGGTAGTGCCCTAAGGTGGCAGATATATTCTATGCTTATTGATAGATTTGTGATCCATTTCCTGTAAGATATTTCAGAAACAATGTATTATAACTATTCCTTAGACTGCCTTAGAAAATAGGGAATATCCATATCCTTATAAGCATGAGCAAACACAATAATAGAGCTAATTATCTGAGATGAATAAACTCATTAGAAAAAATTATGTGGATGAATATAAAAATAACTTTAATATTTACTTGTCTCAAAATCTCAAACCACGATATTGCCTAAGAGTATTACGACAGATGAAGAATAAGGTCTTTAAAAGATTCGTCGAGATGCAGTGTGAGTAATACTCAATACTCATGACTAGGGGCGCCTGCTCTCTCTCTCTCTCTCTCTCTCTCTCTCTCATCTTCTTGTGGTTTTCAGCGCAGAAGCGGCGGCGTCTATATTTTGCGTGCCAGCGTCATTACGCATACTCCCTCTACTTTGTCCCCCCCTCAAAACCCCATGCTCCCCTTTTCCTACATTCCCCTCCTCTCCTTTCCCCTCCCCCTCCCCTCTGCCATCTACTTTAATGCCAGCCATTTCCCCTCTCACTTCCTGTGTCGGGAAGTGGTGGGCATTTCTAATTGCGCCAGGTAAAATTCTCTCTCTCTCTCTCCTCTCTCTCTCTCTCTCTCTCTCTCTCTCTCTCTCTTGTTATGATGTGATCATCTACATCTCTCTCTCTCTCTCTCTCTCTCTTTTCGTTAAGATATAAACATCAACATCTCTCTCTTTCTCTCTATCTCTCTCTCTCTCTCTCTCTCTCTCTCTTTGCTATCTTTATTATGGTATAATACCATCAACCTCTCTCTCTCTCTCTCTCTCTCTCTCTCTCTCTCTCTCTCTCTCTCTCTCTCTCTCTGTTAAGGTATGGCCATCAACATCTCTCACTCTCTCTCTCTCTCTCTCGCTCTCTATTAAGGTATGAGGTATGGCCATCAACATCTCTCTCAACATACGACTAGAATTTGAGAAATATCTAGAAGTGTTCGTGAACTATCGGTGATAAGATTAGTGTGAAAATAGTAGGATAAAGCGTCTTCTAAGTTAGTTTATCAAGTGTAATACTATAAATCAGAACAAGATGGCAGTAAGTTCCAACTGCGGGAAAAGGTGGCGTAATTTGGCGTGTCTAGCAGATTCGCAATACGATGAGGTAGCAGGAAGGGAACTGGCATTTTCTCATCTATGAATCAGACAACAGTCCTAACCAAAAAGAGATACAAAAGCATTCATAGATATTAGAAGGATATAATCCTTCAAACTGGAACAAATCTAATGAACATCTTGAAAATAATTGAAGAAGTTCCAAATAAAATTCAAGTGGTCAGAGACTCATAAAGAAAATATACATAAACCAACATATTCCGACAAAGAAAATGAATAAGGTGAATCTTGTGAATATACTAATTGATGCATTAGAAAAAGAATGCCAAAAGCATGCAAACTGTGTAAGGTTTGGTATAGCATAGTCATCCACAAACTAATCAGAAAATGTGCTGCATGCAACATTCCGAACCCATCCACAGTGTGCTGAGGTAATACAAGATTTGAGAAAAGATACAAGAATTTTTTGTTCAACATGTCTATCATGGATAGACAATGTTATTAAATCAAGATTGAATGTACAAATAGTTGAGGATGAAGAAGAAGAGGAAGAAGAAGAAGAAGAAGAAAAAGAAGAAGAGGAAAACGAAAGAGAAGTAAACAAAAATGAAATGACAGAAAAAAATAAGGAAAACAAAGAACAAGATAAAAGTATGGATGCAGAGATACTCATTGATACTACATATGAGGTCAATAAAGCAGCATACCTACGAAGAAATAAATTACGATATGACAACAGAAAAGCAAATCCCCCGAAGAGGCTCTACCCAGATCTATACAATGACGGGAAAGAGGAAAAATAGACAAGAAAAGACAAAATCTGCAACCTTTTGAAAAGAGGGAATTGCAGATTTGGAGAAAGATGTTACTACAAACATCCTAAGATATGTCAAAACTATGAAATATATGGTAAATGTGCATACTTAGATGGATATGGGGATGATTGCAGAGATCTGCATCCAAAAATATGTAAAAACCTAAAAGAAGGTAAAAGGATGTAAGTTCGAACAAAAAAATGCAAATATATGCACCCCTGTAGCCATGAATCATAATCAAATAAATAACCAACCAAGTAAATAAAATCCAAAATAAAGAAAGAAACAAATAAAGAGAGAAATCAAGAATATCGGTAAAAAGAGAAAAGCAAACACCAATGAGAATATGCAGAGTGTGTTCAAAGAAGTTTTCAAAGCATCAGCTCCGAAATTCTACTCAAGAGATAATAACTGTATTTATTATGCAAGAGGATATTTGCAGAAACGGAGAAAATTGCAGATTCAGACACAAAATGAATAATTATGATGAAGGAAGATCAAATATTATGGAAAAGTTGGATTTTTTAATGTCAGAATTTCTGGAAATGAAAAAATAAAAAGAACAACATACCAGAACAGGAAAGAGACATGGGAAAATCCTTATTACTATCAGTATTAATGAAGGAGAAACACGCAAACCATCATAGTGATGAATGCGCAGGGTTTAGTTACGAGTAACTCAAAAGAAAAATAGAGTACTTAGAAGAACTAACCCAAAATGAAAAGAAAATAGATATAATGAATATAAGTGAAACCTGGTATTCCAAGAGACTGGGAATGATGATCAAATAAAAGGGTTCCAAACTTATAGATCAGATAGAAAAAATAGGAAATCAAGGGGAACCGCAATATATGGGAAAGACAAAAAACAAGGAAAAATATATGAGAAATATAGTAACTCAGAATGTGAACTAATAGCGGTAGAATTTGAATCTGAAAAATTGATGAACATAGTAATATATAGACCTCCTAATACTAAAGAGTTTGACTTAATAATTGAAAAATTGGATGATATATGTAGAAATCACAAGGACTGGACTATTCTCCTATCTGGTGACTTCACTTCCTTTCGTAGAATGGAAAGAACGAATAGGAGATTGTGGTTTTTACTTATACATATAAAAAAGAGAGTAATAGTAGTGCAGAAGATAAGAGGCAATTTGAAAAGCTATTAGATATGCTACTAGAATACAACATTCAACAAATAAATCACCTGCCAACAAGAAAGGAAATACTTTAGACCTAGTATTTGTGAACGAGATGAATTATGTTTAAAGAAATAATAGTTATAATGCGAGTATTTCAGACCATAATGTCATAGAATTAACAGTTCATTCCAAAGCAAGTGAAAATAGAGATAAGCAAGAAATGAAAAAGTGGGAAGGATATGGAAAATACAACTTCTACAGTAAAAATATAAAATGGTCAGAAATTAATGAAGAATTAAACAAAGATTGGGATAATCATTTTCGTAAGTGATGACATAAGGGTAAATACGGAGATATTATATAAAATATTGGAGATAATAGTGGAAAAATATATACCGAAGAAGAAAAAGTAAACATCATTCATGCATACCAAGAGACAGAAGAATCTTGTTCCAGAAAATCAGAATGAAAAAAAAAAGGTCTTGCAAAAGAAAAAATGCATGGAAAGTTATAGAACTAAAAGTAAGATAGAAAATGCAGAAAAAAGATTATACAATCAAAAGAAAATGAAAAACGGGACTTGGAAGAAAAAACCCTATTAAATATCAGCAAAACCCAAACTATTATACTCATAATGCGAAGAAGATGAATAAAAGAAGAATAGAAATAGGCCCTCTGAGAATTGAGGGAGATTTAACGAATGAAAAAAAGGAAATTTTGCAACATACTGGCAGAACGATATAAGAGAGAATTCACTAGATAGATATGAAGATATGATATAGAAGTAAGGGATGAAAATAGTGAATATTTAGCTGACTAGATATTAATGAAGCTGATATTGTGCAGGCTATTAATGAAATTATTTAAAAATGGAGCTGCTGCAGGGCCTGATGGAATTCCTGCTATTTTGTTAAAGAAAGTAGTTCATTCTATCGCAAAGCCACTTGCAATATTATTAAGACAAAGTGTGATACAGCAGATATATGATGAGCACAAATTAGCGTATATTACCCCTACTTTCAAAAGTGGATCAAGACTAGAGGCAAGTAATTATAGGCCTGTGAGTCTAACATCACATATAATGAAAGTGTATGAAAGGGTAATGAAGAAAAATATTATGAAACATTTAATAAAAAATAATTTGTTTAATAAAGGACAACATGGTTTCGTACCCGGAAAAAGTACACAAACCCAACTGTTAGTCCACCGTGAAAACATATTCAAAAATATGAAAAGCGGAAATGAAACAGATGTGGTTTATTTTAGACTTTGCAAAAGCTTTTGATAAAGTAGACCATAATATATTAGCGAAGAAAATTAGAAAACACAATATCGTGGATAAAGTAGGAAGATGGTTAAAAGAATTTTTACACAACAGAAAACAGATAGTTATTGCAAACGACGAGAAATCGGATGAAGCCAAGGTAATATCCGGTGTGCCGCAAGGTACGGTGTTTAGCTGCAATACTGTTTTTGTTATTATGATTGAGACATAGACAATAATGTTTAAGGATTCGGTAGTGAGTAGTTTCGCAGATGACACAAGAATAAGTAGAGAAATTACTTGTGATGAAGGATAGAACGCTCTACAAAGAGACCTTAACAAAGTATATGATTGGGCAGAGGTAATAGGATGGTATTTAACTCTGATAAATTTGAATCAATAAATTATGGAGACAGAGAAAGAAAGCTATATGCATATAAGGGACCTAATTAATGAGACCATCACAAATAAGGAAGCAGTTAAAGACCTGGTGATGATGATGAATAGGAACATGTTATGCAATGATCAAATAGCAACTCTGTTGGCAAAATGTAAAGCAAAAATGGGTGGGAATGTTGTTACGGCACTTCAAAACAAGAAAAGCTGAACACATGATTATGCTTTATAAAACATATGTTCGTAGTCCACCACTTGAATATTGCAATATGATATGGTACCCACACTATCAAAAGGATATTGCACAAATAGAGAGTGTACAAAGGTCCTTTACAGCTAGAATAGAAGAAGTTAAGGACCTAGACTACTGGAAAGACTACAATTCTTAAATTATATAGTCTGGAAAGGAGAGAGAACGCTACATGATAAGTTCAGGCATGGAAACAGATAGAAGGAATACAGAAAATATCATGGAACTAAAAATATCAGAAAGAGCAAGCAGAGGTAGATTAATAGTGCCCAAAAATATACCAGGAAAAATAAGGAAAGCACACAGGACATTAATCCACTACGCACCAGCATCGATAATGCAGCGTCTATTCAATGCGTTGCCAGTCATCTGAGGATATATCAAGGAGTGAGCGTAGATGTGTTTAAGAATAAGCTCGACAAATATCTAAACTGCATCCCAGACCATCCAAGATTGGAAGATGCAAAATATACCGGAAGATGTACTAGCAACTCTCTGGTAGACATTAGAGGTGCCTCACACTGAGGGACCTGGGGCAACCCGAACAAGATGTAAGGTCTGTAAGGTAAGGTCTCTCCCTTTGTTAAGATATGACCATCAACACGAATATTCATCATTTGTCTTCATTACGCTATAATGTTGCTATTTATAAGAAGGGAAATATCCTTTAAGTTGCAAGTTATTGCGAAATATTGCAAAAACTCGTATGACCCAGCAGAAAACGTTCATCAACATCCCAACGCGAATGGCAGATATCGCGAGACAGAATAAACAAAAACAACCTAATAAATCTATGGCTCAAGTCACATACAAAAACGAGACGCGACGGAAAAGCGACGCGCGGTAGGTGCTAATGAACGAAGCAAAAACATCAGCATAAATTCAGTCGCCGCTACCTTTAGGAATCGAGATGCTGCGGAAAAGAGCCACGAGAGTGAGCGAATGAACGCGACTCGAAGAGTGCATTAGGAACTATATTATCCCCTAGAGGAACCCTTTCCGCCATATAAGTCAAATTCGGCGACGACTTTTTAAAATTCATCAGTCCAAAGAAGCGACGGAGGGAGATGGAATATAAATATATCTCTCAAAACATGAGAAAAGTGATTCACTTCCTATAAGCAAGATCGAGAACTTAGGCCCGTGGGGGGGGGGGGGGGGGGGGGGGGCGGGGGGGGGGGGGGGGGGGGGGGGGGGGGGGGGGGGGGGGGGGGGGGGGGGGGAGGGGGGGGGGGGGGGGGGGGGGGGGGGGGGGGGGGGGGGGGGGCGCCGGAATCGAGAGGAACACGATACGTTCTGTCGAGTAGTATTTCAAGAGGCGCTTTCCTGCCTGCTTTCGTTACAGTTGAAGCTGACTTAAGCATCCTTCTGTACAGTGAGACGCGATATAATATACATCTTTTCTCTTCGTATAAGGTATATGCAGTAAAATATATTATTATTATTATTATTATTATTATTATTATTATTATTATTATTATTATTATTATTATTATTACACAAAAGATAAGCCTCTATTCATATGGAACAGGCTACCTACAGGGGCCATTGACTTGAAATTCAAGCTTGCAAAGAACATTATGATGTTCACTTAAAAGAAGTCAAAGAAGATAAATAACAAATACAGAGATAAGCGATCAAATATTATTAGCAAAGAAAAGAAGATAATTCAATAAATCGATATGTAAAAATACAAACAAATTATAAAAGTGCAAAGTGAATTGTTGGAGGATAGTAATGCATCTTTCATTTTCGCTTGAACTTTTAAGGTCAAACTTTGGGGTCAAGGACAGATGGAATTTTGACCCGAATTATGAATACGAATACCAGTGACTTCTGCAATGTAGGAAAATGGAAAGAGACACTGACCTAACATAAACATAAAAACGCAACGCAAGAATTAACTGAAACATCCAACGAAGAAATCCACAAATTCTGAAAATAATCCCTGGATCTGACTGAAGCTTTTTAAATCCGCGAACTTGCTCGCAGCTGGGTCATCACTTGCCCTAAGTAAATCAAAAGTCTGAGGAAGATTTACGAGTGAGAGCAACACTGAAAAAAAAAACTAACGATGAAACATACTCCACAAACATCTGATGTGTTGAGACGCCAAAAGCTATTTGCCTATTAACGGGATATCAAATTGCACCATTAAAGTAAGCAAGGTGGATCCCAAAAGTTTGGTATGATTTGGGAGGGGGAGAGGGGGAGGGAGGGGGGGAGGGGGCCAGTCCTTTGGATAGCACAATTCAGTAAGGGGCCTTTGGATGGCAGGATTCAGTAATAGTGCCTTTGGATAGCACAATTCAGTAAGGGGCCTTTGGATAGCAGGATTCAGTAATAGTGCCTTTGGATAGCACAATTCAGTAAGGGGGCCCTTTGGATAACAGGATTCAGTAAGGGGGCCCTTTGGATAACAGGATTCAGTAAAGGGGCCCTTTGGATAGCAGGACTCAGTATCCATATTGGAATCAGTGAATTATGCTGCCAAATACAATTCCAGCTTAGTAATACAAGCTCCTGTTTTGCAACAGTATCTAGTCTGTAACTGTAGTTACAAAGGACTTTTTGGCCTAATGCAAGCTTTTGTTATACAACTGTATCTCCTCTGAGACTGTAGTTACAAAAATACATTCTGAATTTTGGTATATACTCGAATACTGAAGCTAAAAAAAAATAAATTTTGGCGCAATACAGTCTTCTGCAATGCGGCTGTATCTACTTGAAATTGTAGTTACATAAGACATTTTGGTCCACGTCTCTCCCAGAATCTGATGTTGACGTTCAGGCGACGCCAGGAAAAACACGCGACAACTGTTTATACTCTGAAAAAAAAACTAATTGCATCTCCGGATTTCTTGAGGTGGGAAAGATCTAGTGAGTAGATCCTTGAGGCAGGAGGATTGGGGATATCAGGGAAGCCTTGAAATAATGGATTGAAAAGGAAAACAGAAAAGACTTACAAAAAATAAAGATGGATTCCAGTACTTTCCTTGAGGTGGGACTTTCCTTGAGGTGGGAAAGATTTGATAGACAGAAGTTCCTTGAGGCAGGAGGATTGGGGATATCTGGGAAGCCTTGAAATAATGAATGAAATAGAAAACAGAAAAAGACTTAGAAAAAAAAAGAAAGATGGATTCCGCTCCTTTTCTTGAAGTAGGAAAGATTTAGTAAACAGATCCTTGAGGCAGGAGGATAGGGGATATCAGGAAAGCCCTGAAATAATGAAACAAAAGCACAGTAGACGACTTTGAAAATAAAAACATCGATTCCACCACTTAATTTATTATACCGACGAAGGAATGAGGTCGTAACCAAACAATTAGGGAAAGTGGGGAAGATCTAGTGTTCTTCAGACGTGACGACGGGCCAGCAAACACAAACACTCACACACGCGCACAGACACACAACAAACGCCACATATCACGTCCGTGGCCTGAACAAACACACAATGAACAAACGCTATATATATATTATTTAAGTAACAATGGACCCTCGACTTTCTCGTTGTATTTTCAACGAAATTCGACGGAAAAAAAAAACAAAGGCTGCGCAGTAGATGGGGGGAACAGATTTTGGGGGAGGGAGAGGGGTAGGGGTTAGGGGGGAGGGGGGGAAAATAGGCTAAAGAAGCAGGGTACATGGAACAAACACCAATCATTAACCTAAATTACCACGAGAAGATCAAAGTTCCTTGCTTATTTTGGGGGCAGGGCATTTTTTTTTTTCTCCAGGCTAAGATATGATCTTCGGCCTCTTTGTTTTGGGAAGGAAAATGGCCTTCTAAAATATAAGGATTGCTGTCTTGAAATATGAGGATTGCTGTCTGAAATATAAGTCTACTTAATTATATGAATACTGTGACGTCTCTCTCTCTCTCTCTCTCTCTCTCTCTCTCTCTCTCTCTCTCTCCATTTTTTAAATCTATTTCGCCCTTCATTATATTGAAATCTCTCTCTCTCTCTCTCTCTCTCTCTCTCTCTCTCCTCTCTCTCTCTCTCTCTCTCCACAATGTTGGAAAAATACCCCCCCCCCCTCTCTCTCTCTCTCTCCCTCTCATTAGGACACTGAATAAACAGTAATACCTGCTCCCAGAGATAAGTGAGTGCACGATGTCTCCACTTAGGAGGGACTAACAAGTCTATGAGACGTCCTAATCCTTATAACTCTCTCTCTCTCTCTCTCTCTCTCTCTCTCTCTCTCTCAGGGCCTCGACGAGGTAATCCCTCACTCCATAGTAATCATCATCAGGTAATATCCACTATTATGTCAATTTGTTTTGGAAAACATGGTGCAAATCATAAGTTCTGATTTGGCTTTTCACACAGTGCATGGAACACACACACACACACTCATGGAACTCATCCCTAACTTCTGTATTCCCAAGCTAGTAACGTTTCCTTCGTTAGACAAGTGAGTTGTCTTCCGTCTATCACAGACAAGGGGGATGTCTTGTGTTTATCACAGACAATCATGTCTTCCGTCTACCACAGACAAGGGGGATGTATTCCGTTTATCACAGACAATTATGTCTTCCGTCTATCACAGACAAGGGGGATGTCTTGCGTTTATCACAGACAATTATGTCTTCTGTCTACCAGAAAAAGGGATGTATTCCTTTTACCACAGACAAGGATGATTTTCACAGACAGAATGTCTTCAGTTTCGTGTGTCTGTGTCGCGCGCTCTTGTCCTCTAATCACGGATGACTGTCTGTCAAGACTTATCAGTCCCAACACAGGATGTTCCACCGTCTCCCTCCCTCCCTCCCCCTCTCTTTTTTCTTATTAGGCCTAATGATTCATCCTTCTCTCTCTCTCTCTCTCTCTCTCCCGTGAATCTCGTCCTCATAGTAAGTACGCATGCAAGGCTTTCTCCTAGGGTATTCTCTCTCTCTCTCTCTCTCTCTCTCTCTCTCTCTCTCTCTCTCTCATTATTTTGAATCTCCTTCTCTCTTCACTATCTATCTCTCATGTGAGCACACGATGTCTCCTCTTAGGATGAACTAATAAGTCTTTGAGACATCCTAATCCTTGTAACTCTTTGTAACTCTCTCTCTCTCTCTCCCTCTTGTTGTTTTTAAATCTCTCTCTCTCTCTCTCTCTCTCTCTCTCTCTCTCTCTCTCTCTCTCTCCTCCCATTATTTTTATCACTCCCTCTCTCTCTCTCTCCACCCATTATTTTTAATATATATATATATATATATATATATATATATATATATAATATATATATATATCCTCGGATGGACTGACAAGTCTTTGAGACATCCTAATCTGTAACTCCTTGTAACTCTCTCCTATTTATTATCTCTCTCTCTCTCTCCTCTCTCTCTCTCTCTCTACCTGTTGCTATACTCCGCTGTTCGCTCTCCGACGAGGCCTGATGAAACCCTATACGCTGCTGTTCTCGTTAACTAAATGAAACGGCTTCCATTCGTAATTCGACCTCAAATTCAGACAAACATTTGCAATAATGATTCTTCGTGGGGAGTCGTGTTCTTCAAGCAGAATTACAAAGCCTTCGAAGGAGCCGCTTGCTTCCTGCCGAGGGATGCTAAAGCAGCGATGACAGCGGGCGAGGAGGGGGAGGGGGAGGGGGAGGGGGGTGGGGGTGTGGGGAGGTGTGGGGAGGGTGGGCGGTTGGGGGAAAACAAACCGCAGCTACCACGCCCATAATATGACCGAGGATGGAGATAAATAATGATTATTCTTAACGAACGAATGAACGTTCGTTGTAGACAAGTGAAGTGTGTGTGAATGAAGGGATGGGAAGACAAACTTATTAGATTATTATTATCATTATCATTATTATTCGAAAGGTGAATCCTATTCATACGGAACAGTCCCACCGAAAGGGGCCACCGACTTGAAAATCAAGCTTCCAAAAATTATGTTCAATAAGAAGTAAGAGAAAGTAGAAGTAAATACAGGAAGAAGTGATCTCACTTATTAGAAATGAAAAATAAATTAATAAAATAATAAATAGATAGAAATGTATTACAGGGAAATACAGAAAGAAGGGATCTCACTGATTATAAATTAAAATTAAAGTAATAAAATAATAAATAGATAGAAATGTATTAAAACGTATTAAACCACTAGAAATGTATTAAAATGTATCAAACATAATTCAAAAGAACAAACACTTGAGCTCTATAATTTCTGCTGGCACTTGTTTATAATCAGATCAAAAGCTCAGGGTAAGAAAGACACAATTGCCAGTCAGTGCATGAAAGTGAACATGACCAAATAAATGAAATGATATATATTGTCAATATATTTTATAGCGGTTTAAGCTTTAGGGAGAAAGGCGTGTTCCACCCAGTGCTATGGACAATCTCGCTCAACGCTAACTTCCTCGTCCAATGTTTCACCTTTAACCTGGCATCTGGTGGCTTTGACCTGAACGAATAATTCAAGGCATAAAACCGAGTTTTTTTTTTTTATTAATATAATCCGCTGGAGTTCTGTCAACTCAGCGCACTGGATATTATCCAGTGTGAGGCCGCTGGAGTTAAATTCACGAACTGAATTCGCGTTTGATTGTAGTTTTCGCAAGAATTGTCACCTTTTTACATAGACTATGAAGATATAGAATTAAACGCACACTGTTTTCACAGGCACTTGTTTTTTTTTTTTTTTTATTATAGAGATTTTCTAAAAATCTAAAAATTGATTTTTTTCTGGAGTTAAATTCACAAACTGAATGTTTCTGATTGTAGTTTTCACATGAATTTTCATCTTTACATAGATTTTCTATGAATATATAGAATTTAACGCACATTGGTTATAGTTTTCACAAGTAATTGTTCCTCTTATATTAGATTTTCTAAAAATCTTTAGAATTATCTTTTTTATATTTTCTATAAATATATAAAATGAATACACTGGTTGCCGTATAGTAGTTTCCACAAGGCACTTATATCTTTTCTATATATTTTCTATAAATATATAGAACTAAACAAACATTGGTTACAGTTTCCACAATCCTCTTATATCTTTTCTATGTACATTTCTATAAATATCTCTAAACATTCTATATATTTTCTATAAAAATATACAAATAAACACGCTGCTTGCAGTTTTCTAAATTCAACTTGTATCTTTTCTATGTTTCTATATCTACAAAAAATCCTAGATATTTTCTATAAATATATACAATTAAACACGCTGTTCGCAGTTTTTACAATCCACTTGTATATTTTCTATATATTTCTATAAACATATAGAAATAAACAAACACTTGAACCGTCGAATTTTAATCTTGGTTATCCATTGGAACAACGAAAGCTCTCCCTCTCTCTCTCTCTCTCTTCTCTCTCTCTTCTCTAGCCAGGTCACGCACGCCTGTAGGACGCATCGATGCTGACGGAGGCTTGCTACGGACTGACGACGTTTCCTTCGGTAAGACCCTGCGTTGTGGGCGGGGGGGGGGGGGGGGGGGGGGGGGGGGGGGGGGGGGGGGGGGGGGGGTGGGGGGGGGGGGGGCCTTCCAACCCCTCCCCCCCACCCCACCCCTCCAAGCTTCCGCGTCACATGTTTAGCGCTAACCACGTTACTACACCTTTACGCATGGGCGCCAAGCCTCTCTCTCTCTCTCTCTCTCTCTCTCTCTCTCTCTCTCTCTCCTTTTAAGCGTTATCTATTCATATGACCCAGCCTCTCTCTCTCTCTCTCTCTCTCTCTCTCTTTTAAGCATAGTTTTTCTATGACCCATCCATCTTCTCTCTCTCTCTCTCTCTCTCTCTTTTAACCATTAATTATTCATAAGATTCAGCCTCTCTCTCTCTCTCTCTCTCTCTCTCTCTCTCTCTCTCTCTCTCTCTCGAATACAGTACAATTCAGAGACGTACTTATATTACGAAATTAATACAAAAATAAAAAAAAATTTATTACGATACACAAACATATATCTTAAATGTCAGACAGTTCCTCACAAAAACCTTGTTGACCCTTTTACAATTCTGTAAATCGTCACGACATTTTCAGACTTATCAGGATTTATCCTTTCACAACACGAGAGGAGGAGGAGGAGGAGGATGAGGAGGAGGAGGATCTGAGAATGGAGGACGATTCCCCCATTTCAAAAATAAACACGAAACGGACATACCTGAGTGACACATGGCACGTGCTTCTCCTTCCTTCCTTACCAACCCACCAAAAGGCGGCGGGGTTGGTGGTGGTGGTGGTGGCACCCACCACAAGGAGGTGGCATTCACATGTGGACCTCTCTCTCTCTCTCTCTCTCTCTCCTCAGAGTATATAATCTATACATGTGCCTGACTCTATGTCTCTTTTTCTGGGAATAATCTATTCATATGTCCCTCTCTCTCTCTCTCTCTCTCTCTCAGCACAGCCGCCTCTTTCACTCTCTCTTTCACAGCATAGAGGTTCTCTCTCTCTCCCTCTCTCTCTCTCAAAGCATAATTTATTCATATGACTCAGTCTCTTTCTCTCCCTTTAGTCTATTCATAAAACCCAGCATCTCTCTCTCTCTCTCTCTCTCTCTCTCTCTCTCTCTCTCTCTGCGTTATCTATTCATATGGCGGCGTTTCCCATCGATAACAGCTACGTGACAGAGACAGCCGCCAATACTTGAAGTCTACCACATACAAATGACTTTAATGTAGACACAACTCCATAGATTGTACATAATCTCAAAAAAAAGAATAATAATAACAATCTTCACATAATGGATAATGATATAATCAATTTCAAAGTATCACTTAGTAAGACAAACATATCTGCGTAATGAATTCATTTTCTTTATGTTTCTAGACTTATATCCTAGCCCAACCAATTGGATGATCTTACAGAATCTTTGACTGACGTATGACTATACGTAAGTGTATATTTATAGTATATCAAGAGTAGTAAAGGAATATAAGACAAAAAACGCATGATTTTTTTTACCCTCCAGGAACAAGAAATCATTAGGAAAATAGAGACAAAACGTTGGAAACTTGTCGCATACGCATCACCAACAATTTGAATATAAGACAACCTGTTTGTGATGTATGTGTTAATATCTAGAGTACATCCACACTATGCAGTAAAACACGTCATATATACATGTTGGCAATTTATTGCATACATGTTACCAACAGGTTGAATACATGTCAGCAACTTCTTTACAACATATGTCACATGTATGTGGTAAGTTTATGAGGTGCGTTCGCAACATATCTAAATGCAATGTAGATGCACCCTAAGCATGTGAACTTGCATCCACATAGTATAACACGTCATTAAGACATTATAGCAACTTATTGCACACACATTGGCAACAAGTTGTATACATGTCAACAACTTCTTGTCAACATGTTTGTTACATGTGTGCGATAAGTTTCCAAAACGTGTTTACGAGTCACAAAATGTTCGAATGTAGTGAGGACGCACCAACAGTACAGCATGTCATAAAGACATGTTGGCAACTTATCGCATACACATTGGCAACAAGTTGCATACATGCCAACGACTTGCTTTCATCATGTTTGTGACATGAATATGATAAATTTTCGACAAGCTTCACACACCTTAACAAGACAAACCTTAACCTGAATTATGCAATAGAAAGTCAGACAAACAAACAAATTCACGTCTAAGAAAAAAAGAAAGTAAGAAGAAAAAACCTAAGGGAAAAAGAAAGCAAACCCTTTGAAAGGTTTCAGTAAAAGGGAGTTTGAAAACAAACTTCGAGAGTCTCGTAACTCTTTTAATCACGAGTTTGTTTTCTTTCGTACTGTTTTTTTTAACTGGTTCTCTGAGATACTTCTAATGACCTCGCACTTCTCTCCTGTTACTGTTGTGTGTGTGTGTGTGTGTGTGTGTGTGTGTGTTTGTGTGTGTGTGTGTGTGTAATTGTAATAGCCACAATTCCCTCTTAACTTCTCTCAGGTTCTTTGCTCTTTTTTGGGGATACGCTTGTCACTACAAAGCCTCGAGATCCAACTTCAAAGAAATATGAAAGAAATCATGATCTCGTCGTGATTATAGTACCGTGGGTTCGTTTCCCGCTACCGGACACCATGATTTCTTTCATATTTCTTTGAAGTTGGATCTCGAGGCTTTGTAGTGATAACCGTATCCGAAAAAGAGCACAGAATCTGAGAAAAGTTAAGAGGGCATTGTGGTTATTACAATTAACATATATATATATATATATATATATATATATATATATATATATACATATATATATATATTCTATTATATATTGTTAAATATATATATATATATATTATATTTATTATAATACAATATATATATATATATATATATATATTTTAAACTCAAATAAAATTTGTTACAATTTACAATATATATATATATATATATATATATATATATATATATAAACTCAAATAAAATTCGTTACAATTTACATCCCAACAGGCTAAAACGACCTCTGACCAATTCACTTGAACTCTCAACATTCAGGAAAATAAAATAAAAATAAAAAGCTACTTAAACCTCGCTCCACGCTACGAAACAACATTTCAAGTCATTGCGGTGATAAAGCTTACTTCTGCAACATAGCTGCAACTTGAGGAGCAATTCAACTGCATTATCGTGATGCACCAACCCTGAGCTCTCGGGCTATAATATGCAGTAGACTGTTCATTACGCTGTCAGTCTGAAGACTGCACGATGCTCTCGTGGAAATATGACGGACTGTTTTCTTCGTTTTTGAAAATGGTCGAGTCTGCTGTTAGAATTAATCGCTGTTTGTCAACTGTCTAGGAGCTGGTTAGACACAGTCGTGAAATAATCTTGAAACTATTCGGACACGAACGCTTAAATCGGCATAAAATAGTTTTTAAATATTTACAGATTCTTCGGACACTAATATTTAGATAATAATAATAATAATAATAATAATAATAATAATAATAATAATAATAATAATAATAATAATAATAATGCGGCGCCTTGGCAGAGTGGGTTAGGCCGTCAATTGACTGGTTAGGCAACATTGGGGCTGGTCAGTCGTTGGATGGGTGACCGCTCTCCTCGGCGTTGATTCCTTGGGAAAGGATCTTTACCATAATTTCCTCGGTCTACTCAGCTGTAAATGAGTACTTATTCCTGATGGGGTAGGGTCCAGCTATGGGTTAAATAGCAAAACTCAGCAATGATGGAAAGAAATGAAGGATTAAACGACAACGACGTAAATGGAACCTCTGGCAACAGAGGAGCTTCGTCCGGCAGCCAGGTATTCAGCCCAATTGAAGGGGAAGACGGTCAGGTACTTGGAGGTCGTCATCCAGCAACTGACCACCACAACGACAATAACCAACAACCAGAGACTGGAGCTACAGAAGCAAACCAGAGGAAGAAATGGACAAGAGAAGAAAATAAGGAAATATGGAGATGCTACATCAGAAAGCAACCCGGACGGATAGGACGATGATGATAATAGAAGGTTGGTCAACATCTGGAATGAGAGGAATAACACCCCCCAAACAGAGCAGAGGCTGGAAGACCAAGTAAGGAACATAAAGAAAAAGAACTGGCTCTCCCCAACAGAAAAAGAGGAATTGGAAAGGGAAATGACACACGGCAACGAAATACAAGAAGACGAACTGAGAGACGATGCCACAGAAGACGACAGGGATGATGAGGTATCAAACAACGACATACGAAGAAACACCGACGAAGAAACACACAGGACGGAATGGGTAGAAAAGATCAGACAATGGATGAAGCCAGATACAGAGAGAACAAAGATCCCCTCCATGAAAGCCTACAACACCAAGAAATTAAGGGAGAAAACAAGTGAGGTCAATGAAATAATGAGACTAATACACACCACCAATATCACAGAAACAAATAACTTGACATATGCAGGAGCAAAATTAGTAGCAGAACTGATGGGGATACGAACACCAACACCACCAGCACAATCCCCCCAACAGAAACCAAAACAGCAACCAGGAAAAGCAAATCATGGTGATGAGATCTGACTTGAGTAAACTGAAAGAGACTATACAGCCAACTAAGAGGGGAAGACAACCACCAAGAAATTCCTGAAGCCGAACCAAGTAAGAGACTCTGGGAAAACATCCCCAGGTCCCGATGAAGTCCATGGATACTGGCTCAAAAACTTCAAGGCCCTACACCCAAGAATAGCAGAACAACTCCAGCATTGTATCACAAATCACCATGCGCCAAAATGGATGACCACAGGAAGAACATCCCTAGTCCAGAAAGACAAGAGCAAGGGAAATATAGCCAGGAACTACAGGCCTATCACCTGCCTACCAATAATGTGGAAGTTACTAACAGGCATCATCAGCGAAAGGCTATACAACTACCTAGAGGATACAAACACCATCCCCCACCAACAGAAACGCTGCAGAAGGAAGTGAAGGGGCACAAAAGACCAGCTCCTGTATGGTAAGAGCATCAAGGAAATAGATACCCTAATCCAGACTGTAAGGACATCAGGATGGAGTTTGGAATAGAAAAATGTGCCTTAGTCAACATACAAAAGGGCAAAGTAACAAGGACTGAAGGGATAAAGCTACCAGATGGGAACAACATCAAACACATAGATGAGACGGGATACAAATACCTGGGAATGATGGAAGGAGGGGATATAAAACACCAAGAGATGAAGGACACGATCAGGAAAGAATATATGCAGAGACTCAAGGCGATACTCAAGTCAAAACTCAACGCCGGAAATATGATAAAAGCCATAAACACATGGGCAGTGCCAGTAATCAGATACAGCGCAGGAATAGTGGAATGGACGAAGGCAGAACTTCGCAGCATAAACCAGAAAACGAGGAAACATATGACAATACACAAAGTACTACACCCAATAGCAAATACGGACATACTATACATGCACGGACAATACATGAGACAGACTAAAGAACTAGCCAGCGATGACACGTGGCAATGGCTACTGAGGGGAGAGCTCAAGAAGGAAACTGAAGGAATGATAACAGCGGCACAAGATCAGGCCCTAAGAACCAGATATGTCCAAAGAACGATAGATGGAAATAACATCTCTCCAATATGTAGGAAGTGCAATACGAAAAATGAAACCATAAATCACATAGCAAGCGAATGTCCGGCACTTGCACAGAACCAGTACAAAAAGAGGCATGATTCAGAAGCAAAAGCCCTCCACTGGAGCCTGTGCAAGAAACACCAGCTACCTTGCAGTAATAAGTGGTACGAACACCAACCTGAAGGAGTGATAGAAAACGATCAGGCAAAGATCCTCTGGGACTATGGTATCAGACCAGATAGGGTGATACGTGCAAATAGACCAGACGTGACGTTGATTGACAAAATCAAGAAGAAAGTATCACTCATTGATGTCGCAATACCATGGGACACCAGAGTTGAAGAGAAAGAAAGGGAAAAAATGGATAAGTATCAAGACCTGGAAATAGAAATAAGAAGAATATGGGATATGCCAGTGGAAATCGTACCCATAATCATAGGAGCACTAGGCACGATCCCAAGATCCCTGAAAAGGAATCTAGAAAAACTAGAGGCTGAAGTAGCTCCAGGACTCATGCAGAAGAGTGTGATCCTAGAAACGGCGCACATAGTAGGAAAAGTGATGGACTCCTAAGGAGGCAGGATGCAACCCGGAACCCCACACTATAAATACCACCCAGTCAAATTGAAGGACTGTGATAGAGCAAAAAAAAAAAAATAAAATAAATAAAAAAAAAAAAAATAATGAATAAAATAATAAAATACTCGAAAATTAAATGACCTCTCTTCTCAGTAGGTCACCCTTAACTGGGGCGGTGCTTTTATAATCTAGGTCAGATCGGGTGGTTTTCACGGGTTGCTGACAGTTCCAATTATCCTTTTGCATTTTTTATTTTTTTTTTATTACACCTGTATGCCTGTATGATACATTCATGTGGCATGTATTCATGTAGGTGCACACGACGGTGAATTAATACGACCACATCGAGACCAGATTTGAAGTGAAAAAGGTACATGGAGACATTATTATTATTATTATTATTATCATCATTTTTTTTTTGTCAAAGTTAATGGCAGCATCAGTGGAATTGATTATATATTACGGTCTTTTCCGATTCTTCCTATTATTTTTTTCTCTTCTCAGCAGGACTGATGATGCTGCCATGTCTGAGAGATGGTCTCCTACTTTCATGTATCATTATTATTAATATTATTATTATTATTTTCATTATTATTATTATTATCATTCAGGTGAACCCTATTCATATAGAACAAGCCCACCAAAGGGGTTCATTGACTTGAAATTCAAGCTTCCAAAGATTATTATTATTATTATTATTATTTATTATTATTATTATTATTATTATTCAGAAGATGAACCCTATCCATATGGAGCAAGCCCACCACCAAAGGAGCCACTGACTTGAAATTCAAACTTCCTAAGAATATTAAGGTGTTCGTTAGGAAGAAGTAATACGAGGTAGAGGGAAACATATACTTCACGTGAAATACACTATGGGAAAAGATGCTGATTTTGAAAAAAAAATAAATGAATAAAAAAAAAATCTAAAAATAGATAAAAAAGGAATATTCCAATAAACATCCCCCCAAAAATAACACGAGCCTAAATATTCGAAATCAGAGCAGAAAAGGGGGACGTGTTTGCTTGCTTCAGTCGGGCACGAAATGAAATATTAATGAGGCGACATTAATATGACGTCGCTATTATTAGATCCTACACCAGACGCTGCCGCCTCTTTTGTCGCTTCCTGAGAGAGAGAGAGAGAGAGAGAGAGAAGGACAGAGAGAGATAGAGAAGAGAGAGAGAGAAGAATCCTGACTTTATGAGTGAATAAGCAAGTATCAGTCATAAAATTGGCATGAAGTTATATATATATATATATATATATATATATATATATATATATATATATATATATATATATATATATATACTATATATATATATATATATATATATATATATATATATATATATATATATATATATATATATATATATATATATGTGTGTACATATAAACCACAAACAGTTCTTGGTTCCCTAAACGCAGAGAATATACCCCGCACAGTAAGTGTCCTTAAAAACCAAATGAAAAAGGCTGATAAGATCAAGAAAACGGAATGGAATGATTAAGAAAGAGATAACTGTCTTGGCAAAACGAAGAACAGTAGGAGAACAGAGCCAAAATAATATTAATAATAATAATTCCATAAGGAAAACCTACTGTTCTTGGTTATCTAAATGCGAGAAATTTATCCCCCTATTAAGCACCCATGCATTAGACGCAAATGTCCTTTTCAGATCGAAATATTCAATTAACCTTATCTTCCTCCGCCCCTCCGTATCACTGCAGAAGGACTGAGAGTCTTTTATCTTCAGTGCCACTGAAGAAGTTCCCCCATCAGACGAAATGTGACGGGCGGGGGCCACAAATCCCAATTCGGGTGCCACACCGTTTGGGCCAATTGCAACCAGGGGGCCACCTTATGTGTCGCGTTTTGCGAAGATGTATCGGTCTACTTACCATGTGAAATGCGTTTTCTCTCTCTCTCTCTCTCTTCTCTCTCTCTCTCTCTCTCTCTCTCTCTCTCTCGCTTGTAGGTATAATTACACTCTAAATCTCTCTCTCCGTAACTAAATAATACTCTCTCTCGCTAGAAACACGACGATTGCGAGGACAACTAATAGAAACATTCGAATTACTGAGAGGAATAACAAAAGTAGACAGTAACCTATTTACGTTAAACGAAAACCAGACAAGAAATAATGGATGGAAACTAGAGCTGAAGAGATACAACACATCCCACTGTGGGAACTTCTTCACATACAAGATATGTGACACGTGGAATAAACTGCCACCAGAAGTTGTAAACAGCAACAGTGTGGAAGAGTTTCAAAGAAAGCTAGACAAAATCATTAGGAGGACACTGTGAATGAACAGTAAAACCTGCTCCTGGAGATGAGTGAGCGCACGATGTCTCCTCTTAGGATGGACTAACAAGTGTTTGAGATATACTAATCCTTGTAACTCTCTCTCTCTCTCTCATCAAAGGCATGCTCCTAGTCATCTGCAGACGAAGCGATGTAAATAAATAGATCAATTTATCCGCGTCTCGAGACGAAGAGAGAGAGAGAGAGAGAGAGAGAGAGAGAGAGAGAGAGACTTCAAAGCGCTATTTCGTCCCCAACCTAGACAGATGCACTGCAATGAAAACACACATTTGAACGTTGATCCGACTTAATGCTTATAGCCAGGGGTGATTTAGAGAGTCTAAACGAGGTGGATATGAAGATAGGACGTTTCTGTTCCTGAATAAAAAAAAAAAAGAAGAAGAAAAAAAAACATTCTAAATAAACACTGAGTCATCCGCAGTTCTCCTTAGTGGCTGGGGACATTATACTTAAAATGCGAGAAACTATGTTTACGGGGGCCCTTTTTTTTTTTTTTTTTAATCTTTTGCCAGTATCGTCTCACCTGAACGAGGCATAAACGGGGTTTCAGAAGAGAGAGAGAGAGAGAGAGAGACTATAATGATTGAAAGTGACACACCACCTTTCCCAGCCTGCAGGAAACTCTCCTTACCTGAAACACCATCACCTCTCTCACTTCCCTTCTCTCTCTCTCTCTCTCTTAAACCATACACCTAAACATACCCCTACACCCCCTCCCCCCACCCCAAGCCTCAAACGTGACCCCAGGACCGCTAAGCTAAGCTAAGCTAAGCCCAACTACACCTGGGGACCTAGTGTGACACCTGCTCAAACTTGTAACACCCATCTTAGTGATAAGAGGTCCTCTCTCTCTCTCTCTCTCTCTCTCTCTCTCTCTCTCTCTCTCTCTCTCTCTCCCCTCCTTCGGAACTTTAAAAAGAAACTATTTAGCCATTTTTTCAAGACTCGGGGATTTCACGGTGCATCAAAATATACGTGGATGATACATTTTTTTTCATTTGGTATTTTTCTCTCTTTTTTTGAAGATTTATGAAGCTTTTTTCCTGCTATTTTTATTTTATAATAATCGAGATCTCTTCTTTTCTGTGTTTTCCTTTTTCCTCCTCATACTTCTTCCTAATGAACGCCTTAATATTCTTTGGAAGCTTGAATTTCAAGTCAGTGGCCCCTTAGGTGGGCTTGTTCCATATGAATATGGTTCGCCTTCTGGATAATAATAATAATAATAATAATAATAATAATAATAATAATAATAATAATAATAATAATAATAATAATAATAATAATAATAATAATAATAATAATACTCTTTGGAAGCTTGAATTTAACTCACTGGCCCCTCTGGTGGGCTTGTTCCATATGAATAGGGTTCACCTTCTAATAATAATAATTAATAATAATAACCCTGTATAGTTATTATTATATTATTATTATTGAACTAAGGGAACCCTGTAACGAGGCTATAATCTTGAAAATTAAAAGCTTTCAATTGTCATTATTATTATTATTATTATTATTATTATTATTATTATTATTATTATTATTATTATTATTTTATTACTATTATTGTTTTTATTATCAAACCAGTCTTATCGCCTTAAGCCTAAAGAACCGCATCACAAAGAGAAGATAAATTAAACCACTCTACAAGATTTACAATCCTTCAGACGATTATCATCATCAAAGAGAATAAATGACTTTACACGAGAGAGAGAGAGAGAGAGAGAGAGAGAGAGAGAGAGAGAGAGAGAGAGCCCTATTTGCTAGTAAAAGAAGAAGAAAGATAAAGATGTTGCCTATTCGCCAACATAATTTGTAATGTTTCTTTTCAACTTCAATTTCACCGCTACGATTTACGGCCTAATCAAATGATCGTTAAGGGCGATTTAGTCATTATTTTTATAGGGATTTTCTTTTTTTTTTGTGTGTGGGGGGCTAATGTCTTTTCTTCCCTACAAACCTCCACCCCCACCCACAACCAATCTGACAGATGTTGCCGACATCGGGGTTATATTTTTTTTTACTGTTGAGGAATGTAACTTTTTTCTATTTATATTTGTAAACAGTACTTTCTACTCATTAGATTGGGTTTCATGTCAATCATAGTTTGATAGCGCACACACACACACACACATATATATATGTTATGTATATATATATATATATATATATATATATATATATATATATATTATATATATCATTAGTATTATCATTATTATTATTATTTTTTTTTGCTCTATCACAGTCCTCCAATTCGACTGGGTGTTATTTATAGTGTGGGGTTCGTTGCATCCTGCCTCCTTAGGAGTCCATCACTTTTCTTACTATGTGCGCCGTTTCTAGGATCACACTCTTCTGCATGAGTCCTGAAGCTACTTCAGCCTCTAGTCTTTCCTGATTCCTTTTCAGGGATCTTGGGATCGTGCCTAGTGCTCCTATGATCATGGGTACAATTTCCACTGGCATATCCATATCCTTCTTATTTCTATTTTCAGATCTTGATACTTATCCATTTTTTTTCTCTCTCTTTCTCTTCCACTCTGGTGTCCCATGGTATTGCGACATCAATATTATTATTATTATTATTATTATTTTATTATTATTATTATTATTATTATTATTCAGAAGATAAACCCTTATTCATATGGAGCAAGCCCACAAAAGGGCCATTGACTTGAAGTTTCAGCTTCTAAAGATTATTATTATTACATATTATTATTATTATTATTATTATTATTATTGAACTAAGGAACCTCCGTAACGAGGCTATAATACTGACAATTAAAAGCCACAGAAGCGGTAAAAATATATTTTGTACAATGTTAAAAATTAACGTTGTACAAAAATATATTTTTAACACTACTGTGGCTTTTAATTGCCATTGTTATTATTATTATTATTATTATTATTATTATTATTATTATTATTATTATTATTATTATTATTATTATAGTATAGCGTCCATCAGAAAGATAGAGAAGACTCTTTATAAGATTAATAGTGCTGAAGCAGCAGTCATTTTTAACAAAACATATTATTATTATTATTATTATTATTATTATTATTATTATTACGTCCGTAATGTGGCACTTTCCTGCAACTTCGACTTTTCAAGTTTCCATCTATTGCAAGATTAGCGGTACAAGGAAATGCCATAGAGAAGCAGACATATAATAAAAAAAGACAGCCATTCCTCTCTCTCTCTCTCTCTCTCTCTCTCTCTCTCTCTCTCTCTCTCTCTCTCTCTCTCTGTCTCATAGTCTCTAGGACACCGTACCTTGAATCTCCATTTCTAATATTGTTTCTCACCCAATCCTCGTGCAAGAGACACATTACTAAAACCCACAGGAGCTATCTAAAATGTTTTTTTCTTTTGGGGGGGTGGGGTTACACCCTCAATGACTCACGCTACACATATAGGTAAGAGCTTTCACATGTCTAGGGATATGTGTTTTTGATTGCCCTTTGAAGTAGCGGTTAAAAAAAAGGGGTGGGGGGGGGGGTGCACTTTGCTCT
>NC_087211.1:79855251-79867887 GCF_015104395.2 Macrobrachium nipponense | reverse complement strand
TAATTGAGACAAACGAATTTATTATCAATAAAAAAGAAGTAGACTCAATGCTCTACTGAGTCTAGAGGGGAAACTGAGACGATTTATTGGTACTAAATTAATTCAGGGTCCGTCATTAGGTGGCCGTTAAAGAGGTCACAAGGTCGCTTGATTCTGAGGGCAGAAATGGAAGGGGTTCAGTGCATGGTCATGGGGTACTCCTCTCATTGCAAGTAACTAGTAATAATAATAATATCTTTTATTTCAGCTCAGGGTCATATACCGAGGCAATACAGCATGCAAGGGTTAGAAACCCGAGGTAAAATGTTGTAGTAATAAATGGTTATACCCAGACATGGCTAATAATAATAATAATAATAATAGTAATAATAATAATAATAATAATAATAATAATAATAATAATAATAATAATAATAATAATAGTTATGGATACGTGAGCTATGTCTCACCAGTAGCCAGGACAAGTACCAGCGATGGAAGGCACGTAATTTGGTTCTCTCTCTCTCTCTCTCTTCTCTCTCTCTCTCTCTCCCCCCCTCACTCTCTCTCTCTCTCTCTCTCTCTGTGTGTGTGTGTGTGTGTGTGTGTGTGTGTGTCGTCGTCTCCCCTCCCAACCACCGTAAAAGTTAACAAAAAGATAACTTCAAATACAAAAAAAAATAGAAAGAAAGTAAAAATAAAAAAATAGAAAGGGAAAAAGGAAAAAGTAAAAATAAAATAGAATAAAGAGGAAATAAAAGGAAAAAAGAACGCATAGAAGAAATAAAAAATAAAAATAAAAATGAAAAAATGAAAGAAAAAAAAATGGGCAGAGGCAAGAACTCTCAGGTTACACCCACCACAACATAATAATGGACGCCACTTCAGGCATTTAGACCGAACATTTCTTGAGTTTTTTTTTCTTTTATTTCTATTTTTTTCAAGGTTACTTAAAATTGCTAGCATTATTTACATGAAGGTATAAGCAATTGCCTAAATAAAGTCTCATCATGCAAAAGAAATGTTATATTAAGTAATAAAAATGGAATTAAGTGGAATAATTTTGCGAAATGTTATATTAAGTAATAAAAATGGAATTATGTGGAATAATTTTGCATTTTTATATAATTGATCTTTATTGCAAAATTGATATTTAGACGAAGCTATTTGATGAAGGTATTTGTAATTGACCAAATGAAGTCTTATCATGCAAAGAGAGGTTATATTAAATATTAAATAATAAAGATGGAATTAGGATTAATATTATTTTATCTTTTATATAATAGATCTATCTTGCAAAACTGATATTTGCAATGAACTTGAAAAAGTCTTATCATGCAATGAAAGACTATAATGCAATCAGTACAGAATAGGCAAGAATGTAATTATATTATTGATTTAAAATATCTATATCAAACCACAGACTCAGTAAAATTTAGGATTCCAAAATAGAAAAAAATTCAAATTTGAGATTCTAGAAGAGGAAAAATGTAAAATTTTGGATTCAAATTTTTTTTTTTTTTTTTTTTTTTTTTTTTTAAAAAGAAAAAAAATGTAAAATTTTGGACATCGAAATAGAAAAAATTTAAAATTTTGGATTTCAAAATAGAAAAAAAAATTTTGGATATCAAAATAGAAAAATATAATGTTTTGGATATCAAAATAGAAAAAAATGTAAAATTTTGGATTCCAAAATAGAAAAAAATGTAAAATTTTGGATATCAAAATAGAAAAAAGCAAAATTTTGGACTCCAAAATAGAAATAAAAATAAAAATTTTGGATTCCAAAATAGAAATAAAAAATAAAAATTTTGGATTCCAAAATGGAAAAATATATCGATATTTTGAATTTGTTACCAATCCCATAGCCCCCAATTTTTTAACTAATTACAATCCAAATTCGTCATTACAAAATATCAATTTATTGATAAAACAGGAAGTTCAACATACAATTTATCATCACAATATTTTGAATTTGATAACAACATGGTACTTCTCACTTTTTTTCTGTTTAAATCTTATTATCACAATTTTTATTGAAAAAATGTCTAGATTACCATATCAAGAATTACTGTACCAAATACAGTCAAATCTTTACAAAATACAGTTAACTGTATCTAATATTTCTATCTACGGTGGTGATGACAGCCTTGTCATTTGCGAATTAGACCACTCTATAAAAAATAACAAACAAGATAATAACAGGATTAAAAGTGACAGCAGAGAGAGAGAGAGAGAGAGAGAGAGAGAGAGAGAGAGAGAGAGCATGCCGAAATAATCATATAATATTTGCTTAAGTTAATAACGTGATTAAAAGTGACAGAGAGAGAGAGAGATGAAAATGTGAGAGAGAGAGAGAGAGAGAGAGAGAGAGAGAGAGAGAGAGAGAGAATGATTCTGAATGAAAATCAGGCATGATGAAATAATTACAAAATATTTCCTATCATCTCATAAAGATATATATACATACATACATACATACATACATACATACATACATACATATATATATATATATATATATATATATATATATATATATATATATACACATACAGAATTATTCATTAACCTCAATACCACTGACATAATAACAACGACAACACAACAAAAAAACAGACTATCGGCACGCGAGCACGTCCTCGGAATCGAACGTAAAACAATGTTATTTATACATATATTTTTTTTTGCCGACATCAAAACAAACATTCCCTGTGTGATTACCCATAAGCCCCTGCGATGATTACCCATAAGCCCCTGCGATGATGGCGTCTCGAGAACATGAGATTGAATGAGGTAATAATTGCTCTGCGTACAGTAGTTTTTCTTCATGCCACAGATGTTGTTTATGTTGGGGAGAGAGAGAGAGAGAGAGAGAGAGAGAGAGAGAGAGAGAGAGAGAGAGATGCTGAATGCTGAATAAATGACAGGTCTTCCGAAAGTCATAAAAATATTTTCTCAAGTTTATAATAGGATTAAGAGAGAGAGAGAGAGAGAGAGAGAGAGAGAGAGAGAGAGAGAGAGATTTTGAATGAAAAACAGGTATTCCGAAATGGTCATAAAATTTTTTTCTTAAGTTAATAATAGGATTAAAAGTAAGAGAGAGAGAGAGAGAGAGAGAGAGAGAGAGAGGGAGTATGCGATGCTAGTACGTTCATAGCGGCATGTGTACCTCATCTTGAACACGTGTGCGGTTATGTGTATTTCTTGAGAGAGAGAGAGAGAGAGAGGGGGGGAGGGATTGCTGACTAAGAACAACTAACACTTTTTCACCTTCATACGAGTACGGAAGGAAGGAAGAGAGAGAGAGAGAGAGAGAGAGAGAGAGAGAGAGAGAGAGAGAGAGCATTCAAATACAGCCTTCAAAGAGAGATAAACATTGGACCGGAATGAGACGCGTATGAAACCTGACCCTCTTTATGGCATTACAGGAGTGTGACCGTGATGGCATGCCACAACAACTACCCAGGGCATGGGGTATGGGGGCCAGAAGTCATGACCATAGTCTTTGCGACGCCACGAGTCTGTATGCCTCAATTGATTTATGAGACAATGCTATGAGTTTCCTATGGTAAATGGATTATTATAATGCTTTGTACTCGAATGAGATATTAATTTCCTTGTAGGCGTTTTAATATTAAGTGGATTTTTATTTACACTCATAATAATAATAATAATAATAATAATAATAATAATAATAACGTTAGAGAAATAGAGCTGTATAATTATATCATATAACGGTTAAAATCCGATTAAAGGTTTTTAGCTGTATGTTATTAATCCATAACCTGGAAAATTCCTAATTGTAGCAAAATTACAACCATGGGAAATTGACAAAAATCTCTTTCTCTCTCTTCTCTCTCTCTCTCTCTCTCTCCTCGGATGGACTAATAAGTCATTGAGACATCCTCAGCCATGTAACTCCTTCTAATTCTCTCTCGCTCCGTCTCTGTCTCTTTCTCTTTCTTTCTCCCCCTGAATCTCTCTCTCTCTCTCTCTCTCTCTCTCTCTCTCTCTCTCTCTCTCTCTCTCTCTCTCTCTCTCTCTCTCTCTCTCTGAATCTTGAACGAACGAAAATAAACCTTATATTTAACCTAAGATTAAAGATGACATAACAACTTAAAAAAAAAAAATAAATAAACAAAACCAACATCCTTGATGAAGAAAATGAAATAAACAAAGAAATAAACACGAAATAAACAGATAAACAAGAAGGGCAGACGCCTGCCTGTCTCCAATTCTGGGTGAGACAGATACCACCTACCCCTTTTGTCAAAGTTGCTTTTCTCAAAAAAGGGGCTAAATTTAGTCGTGACGAGGAGTTGGGGGGGGGGGGGGGGAGACAGACGCGAGACGATTGGCCCCACCCTACTTCTATCTCTCCATTTTTCTCATCTTTATTATTCTTCCTCTCACCACTTCTATCTCTCTCTCTCTCTTACCTCCACTTTTATCGTTCTCTTCCTTTCTCCTTTCTTCAAAATGTTCCTCACTTTCCCCTCACTTTTCTCTCTCACTTTATCTCTTCCTTTCTTTCTCTTCCTTCATTTAAATGTTCCTCCCTCACACATTTATCTCCCCCTTACCCCACCTTTATTTCTCCTCCCCCGGCCCCACCTTTCTCTCTCCCTCGGAGGCGTCCTCCGAGGTTTCGATAAAATACTCCCGTCGACGGAGGACGCGCCCTGCCCTAGCGGAACGGAATGCAAAAGAAGAACCATTTTTCTACTCCTCTCTCTCTCTCTCTCTCTCTCTCTCTGTATATACCTATATATATGTATGTATATATATTATAATATATATATATATATCTATATATTATATCATAGATATATATATATATATATATATATATATAGATATAGATATATATATATATATATATATATATATATATATATATATATCTATATATATATATATATATATATATATATATATATATATAGACTAGGAATTAAATTCGTCATAAACAGTTACTTTTTGGTCAATTCCATTAAGACTGTGCAAAATAACTGTGAACTAATAATAAAAATAATAATATTAAAGTATTATTATAGATTATTAAATATTTTTCGTTAAAAATAACAATAATAACTCATATTAACTTTATATTTAATCACTTTTCTTTTCCTGTTAATAATAATGATAATAATTACTGTTATTGCAATTTTCCAAAATAATAAATAGCAATAATAATAACAATTCAGACGAAGAAAATAAACCAAACTTTGGTAATACTAAACTGCACGAGAGGCAGAGCCTTGCCCCCTATGAGAACCGCGTGACGTCACACGACTCGGAGAGACAGCCCCAAAACGAATAACGATAAAAACCACGATATCCGAAAAACGAATGAGGGAAGCAGTCACGGACGAATAACCCCTCGCTTAGCGAACTCATTAAAGACCTTCTCTCACTCCTGTAGAAGTGTTTTTTCTTTTTTTTTCCGCTTCGTCTGAAGAAGGTCAAAGAGATCGTTATTCTTTATATATCAGTAGAAGAGACTGTTTTGTCTGACCAGAATATGATTCCTGTTTTCTTTGACTGTCTATACGAGGGTGAACTCACCGAGAGAGAGAGAGAGAGAGAGAGAGAGAGAGAGAGATTGAAAACAGAGAGGGTGAGAGAAATATGGAGAAGAGAGAAAGACAGAAGAAAAAGAAAGGGAAATAGAGATAGAGAGAGAAGAGGAGAGAGTAAAAATGACTGACAGGAAGAGAGAGAGAGAAAGAGACAGAGAGAATGAAACGTGCAATTCTTCCAAGAGAGAAATAAGAGACGATTCTAGGCGCCGCCTCGCCCTCACCTAGATGTTTATCTGAGAGAGAGAGAGAGAGAGAGAGAGAGAGAGAGAGAGAGGAGAGAGAAATATCTTCTTCTAGCGACACAATAAATGTCTTCGCAGGCACTTCATACATCTCAGGAGGAGGCATGTAAAAGAGGTAGTACAGTGTTTTGCGGTTATCATCATGAGAAATATACGAAATTTATGACGCTCTGCAGCTGAATTTGTGCGCGATAAACAAGCCAAGTAACTTGAAAACAATGGTAGTGTTTCCTACGCTGTTACCCCTGCGTCTAAATCTCTTAATATATATATGAATACCAAATGTATATATTTATATATATATATATATATATATTATTATATATATATATATAAGTAATATTAATCCCGTGAACTAAATTTGAACTGATTACCAAACCCGGATTTCTATCTCTCTCTCTCTCTCTCTTTTCTCTCTCTCTCTGACAGTAGCCAAAGGCATACTCTATGGAGGGGGGCGGGGTAGGGGGGGGAGATAGTAAGGGGAATGACATCTAACAGGAAATGACACAAGAAGGGGAAAAGGTTAAGTAGCTTGACAAAGAGAGAGAGAGAGAGAGAGAGAGAGAGAGAGAGAGAGAGAGAGAGCCTGTAGAAAAAGAGGGAAAATATGAATCTGATGGAAAGAGAAAGAGAGAGAGAGAGATCATTGTGGTGGGAAGAGAGAGAGAGAGAGAGAGAGAGAGAGAGAGAGAAAGAGAGAGAGAGAGAGATCATTGTGGTGGGAAGAGAGAGAGAGAGAGAGAGAGAGAGAGAGAGAGAGGAGAGAGAGAGAGTCAAAGCAGAACACTACTCACTCCCCTCCCCCTGCAGCTGCTTCCAAATGGTGATGAATGTAGACCTTTTTTAGACAGACGAGTTTGAAATATTTCGGTGGCTCCTCAGAATAAACAGATCTGCTAAGTTATATAGAGTGACGTCGATGGATAAATCTCTCTCTCTCTTTCTCTCTCTCTCTGTCTCTGTCTCTGTCTCTGTCTCTCTCTCTTTCTTTCTTTTGATGAACCCTAAGGTGATATCCGTTCTGATGTTATACACACACACACACACACACACACACACACATATATATATATATATATATATATAGATATATAGATATAATATATTTGTATATATATATATATATATATATAAATGTGTGTATATATATATACATGTATACATATACATATTACCTGATTACTTTCTGTACTTCTCATCTTTACTATGAGAGAGACCTTACCTTACCTTACAGACCTTACATCTTGTTCGGGTTGCCCCAGGTCCCTCAGTGTGAGGCACCTCTAATGTACTACCAGAGTTGCTAGTACATCTTCCGGTATATTTTGCATCTTCCAATCTTGGATGGTCTGGGATGCAGTTTAGATATTTGTCGAGCTTATTCTTAAACACATCTACGCTCACTCCTGATATATTCCTCAGATGAGCTGGCAACGCATTGAATAGACGCTGCATTATCGATGCTGGTGCGTAGTGGATTAATGTCCTGTGTGCTTTCCTTATTTTTCCGGTATAGTTTTGGGCACTATTAATCTACCTCTGCTTGCTCTTTCTGATATTTTTAGTTCCATGATATTTTCTGCTATTCCTTCTATCTGTTTCCATGCCTGAATTATCATGTAGCGTTTCTCTTCTCCTTTCTAGACTATATAATTTTAAGAATTGTAGTCTTTCCCAGTAGTCTAGGTCCTTAACTTCTTCTATTCTAGCTGTAAAGGACCTTTGTACACTCTCTATTTGTGCAATATCCTTTTGATAGTGTGGGTACCATATCATATTGCAATATTCAAGTGGACTACGAACATATGTTTTATAAAGCATAATCATGTGTTCAGCTTTCTTGTGTTTTGAAGTTGCCGTAACAACATTCCCATTTTTGCTTTACATTTTGCCAACAGAGTTGCTATTTGATCATTGCATAACATGTTCCTATTCATCATCACACCAAGGTCTTTAACTGCTTCCTTATTTGTGATGGTCTCATTATTAGGTCCCTTATAGCATATAGCTTTCTTTCTCTGTCTCCATAATTTATTGATTCAAATTTATCAGTTAAATACCATCCTATTTACCTCTGCATCCCCCCCCCCCCAATCATATACTTTGTTAAGGTCTCTTTGTAGAGCGTTCCTATCTCTCACAAGTATCTTCATCACAAGTAATTTCTCTACTTATTCTTGTGTCATCTGCGAAACTACTCACTACCGAATCCTTAACATTATTGTCTATGTCTTCAATCATAATAACAAACAGTATTGCAGCTAACACCGTAGCCTGCTTGGCGGACACCGGATATTACCTTGGCTTCATCCGATTTTCGCGTCGTTTGCAATAACTATCTGTTTTCTGTTGTGTAAAAATTCTTTTAACCATCTTCTACTTTATCCACGATATTGTGTTTTCTAATTTTCTTCGCTAATATATTATGGTCTACTTTATCAAAAGCTTTTGCAAAGTCTAAATAAACCACATCTGTTTCATTTCCGCTTTTTCATATTTTTGAATATGTTTTCAACGTGGACTAACAGTTGGGTTTGTGTACTTTTTCCGGGTACGAAACCATGTTGTCCTTTATTAAACAAATTATTTTTTATTAATGTTTCATAATATTTTTTCTTCATTACTTTCATACACTTCATAATAATGTGATGTTAGACTCACAGGGCCTATTAATTACTTTGCCTCTAAGTCCTTGATCCACTTTTGAAAGTAGGGGTAATATATGCTAATTTGTGCTCATCATATATCTTGCCTGTATCTACACTTTGTCTTAATAATATTGCAAGTGGCTTTGCGATAGAATGAACTACTTTCTTTAACAAAATAGCAGGAATTCCATCAGGCCCTGCAGCAGCTCCATTTTTAATTTCATTAATAGCCTGCACAAATATCAGCTTCATTAATATCTATGTCAGCTAAATATTCACTATTTTCATCCCCTTACTTCTATATCATTATCTTCATTATCTATTCTAGGGGTGAATTCTCTCTTATTCGTTCTGCCAGTATGTTGCAAATTTCCTTTTTTTCATTCGTTAATCTCCCTTCAATTCTCAGAGGGCCTATTTCTATTCTTCTTTTATTCATCTTCTTCGCATATGAGTATAATAGTTTGGGGTTTTTGCTTGATATTTAATAGGGTTTTTTCTTCCAAGTCCCGTTTTTCATTTTCTTTTGATTGTATAATCTTTTGTTCTGCATTTTCTATCTTACTTTTTAGTTCTATAACTTTCCATGCATTTTTTTCTTTTGCAAGACCTTTTTTCCACTTTCTGATTTGTCTGGAACAAGATCCTTCTGTCTCTTGGTATGCATGAATTGATGTTTACTTTTCTTCTTCGGTATATATTTTTCCACTATTATCTCCAATATTTTATATAATATCTCCGTATTTACCCTTATGTCATCACTTACGAAAATGTTATCCCAATCTTTGTTTAATTCTTCATTAATTTCTGACCATTTTATATTTTTACTGTAGAAGTTGTATTTTCCATATCCTTCCCACTTTTTCATTTCTTGCTTATCTCTATTTTCACTTGCTTTGGAATGAACTGTTAATTCTATGACATTATGGGTCTGAAATACTCGCATTATAAACTATTATTTCTTTAACATAATTCATCTCGTTCACAAATACTAGGTCTAAAGTATTTTCCTTTCTTGTTGGCAGGTGATTTATTTGTTTAATGTGGTATTGCTAGTAGCATATCTAATAGCTTTTCAAATTGCCTCTTATCTTCTGCACTACTATTACTCTCTTTTTTATATGTATAAGTACACAATCTCCTATTCGTTCTTTCCATTCTACGAAAGGAAAGTTGAAGTCACCAGATAGGAGAATAGTCCAGTCCTTGTGATTTCTACATATATCATCCAATTTTTCAATTATTAAGTCAAACTCTTTAGTATTAGGAGGTCTATATATTACTATGTTCATCAATTTTTCAGATTCAAATTCTACCGCTATTAGTTCACATTCTGAGTTACTATCTCATATATTTTTCCTTGTTTTTTGTCTTTCCCATATATTGCGGTTCCCCTTGATTCCTATTTTTTCTATCTGATCTATAAGTTTGGAACCCTTTTTTTTATTTGATCATCATTCCCAGTCTCTTTGGAAAAATACCAGGTTTCACTTATATTCATTATATCTATTTTCTTTTGTTTCATTTTGGGTTAGTTCTTTCTAAGGTACTCTATTTTTCTTTTTTAGTTACTCGTACTAAACCCTGCGCATTCATCACTATGATGGTTTGCGTGTTTTCTCCTTCATTTAATACTGATAGTAATAAGGATTTCCCATGTCTCTTTCTGTTCTGGTATGTTGTTCTTTTTTTCATTTCCAGAAATTCTGACATTAAAAAATCCAACTTTTCCATAATATTTTGATCTTCCTTCAATCATAATTATTAATTTTGTGTCTGAATCTGCAATTTTCTCCGTTTTCTGCCAATATCCTCTTGCATAATAAATACAGTTATTATCTCTTGAGTAGAATTTCGGAGCTGATGCTTTGATTTTTTGTTTTTTGCTGACACCTCTGCATATCTCATTGGTGGTTTGCTTTTCTCTTTTACCTGATATTCTTGATTTCTCTCTTTATTTGTTTCTTTCTTATTTTGGATTTTATTACTTGGTTGGTTATTTATTTGATTATGATTCATGGCTACCAGGTGCATATATTTGCATTTTTTTGTCGAACTTACATCCTTTCCGTTCTTTTAGGTTTTTACATATTTTTGGATGCAGATCTCTGCAATCATCCCCATATCCATCTAAGTATGCACATTTACCATATATTTCATAGTTTTGACATATCTTAGGATGTTTGTAGTAACATCTTTCTCCAAATCTGCAATTCCCTCTTTTCAAAAGGTTGCAGATTTGTCTTTCTTGTCTATTTTTTCCTCTTTCCCGTCATTGTATAGATCTGGGTAGAGCCTCTTCGGGATTTGCTTTTCTGTTGTCATATCGTAATTTATTTCTTCGTAGGTTATGCTGCTTTATTGCCTCATATGTAGTATCAATGAGTATCTCTGCATCCATACTTTTATCTTGTTCTTTGTTTTCCTTATTTTTTCTGTCATTTCATTTTTGTTTGTTTTTACTTCTCTTCCGTTTTCCTCTTCTTCTTTTTCTTCTTCTTCTTCCTCTTCTCTTCTTCTTCATCCTCAACTATTTGTACATTCAATCTTGATTTAATAACATTGTCTATCCATGATAGACATGTTGAACAAAAAATTCTTGTATCTTTTCTCAAATCTTGTATTACCTCAGCACACTGTGGATGGGTCGGAATGTTGCATGCAGCACATTTTCTGATTAGTTTTTGTGGATTGACTATGCTATACCAAACCTTACACAGTTTGCATGCTTTTGGCATTCTTTTTCCTAATGCATCAATTAGTATATTCACAAGAGAGAGAGAGAGAGAGAGAGAGACGAGAGAGAGAGAGAGAGAGAGAGAGAGAGAGAGAAACACTTCGTTTCTTTTAACCATACAGGCCTCTTTCCTATGCAAATTACCCTCACAATTACCATGGAAAAATTATAATTGCTTAAAGAGCGTCCGAATTATTGATTCAATGGCTCTTTGATATTAGTGTAAAACGATAAAGTCTACGGGAATGTCACAAAGTTTTTAAACACGTTTTAAACACCTGCTTGAATGTTAAATTGTGTTAAATTTACTGAAATTTATGAATTCAGATTTAATGTAATGACTTTGAACAGTGGAAGATAAGCTACACTTATCATTACGGAGAGAGAGAGAGAGAGAGAGAGAGAGAGAGAGAGAGAGAGAGAGAGAGAGAGGAGAGAGCTTTTTTCTTGAGAACAGATTTTTGTTTCATATTTTAGATATTTTATGTAATACACCTACGAAAAATCTCGACGACCAAATGTTTTATATATATATATATATATATATATATATATATATATATATATATATATCTATATCAACAAAAACCATTCCAAAACACTAAATCCCAAAATAAAAAAAATAAAAATAAAATATAAGATTCCAGTATTCAACAAAACAGAAAATGACATCGTACCTGAGATTAATTATAAACGGATTTCAAATATTCAAAGATCACTTACCTGCCACAATCGCCTCTGCCCACCCACCAAAAAGAAAAAAATACAATACTGAATCCGTAAACTCAAGAATAGAAACAAATTATTCCCGCAATTAAAAAAACAGAAAAGGACATTTTCCCCTACAAACTATTTTTTAAGAATTAAAAAAAAAAAAAACATAAAAAATTGAAGAATACTCACCTGCCACAATCAAGCCCAGAGTGCAACCTTCCTTCTTCCATAACTGCACAGTGCTGACTCCCCTGACTTCCTCTGTTGACAAATCAGAGAGAGAGAGATAGAGAGATGTGTTATCTGAAGAATAAATTTCATGGAGAGTACATAGTAGATTACACTGGTATGATATTATGATATGTTGGAATACTGTACCACTGTATAATATTATATTATATTATATTATATTATATTATATTATATTATATTATATTATATTATATTATATATATTATATTATATTATATGTGTAAGTGTAAGTAATACAGGACTTCATTGAAACTGGATGATATCTAGCGTAGCAAGATTTTTATTAAAAAAAAAAATTACAAGTATTCCTGGAGTAACACGAATACAAATCTACGCTAGATACCATCCAGATTCAATGTTAATAATAATAATAATAATAATAATAATAATAATAATAATAATAATAATAATATATATAATATATATATATATATATATATATATACACACACACACACACACAAACACATATA